>NW_027368445.1:0-49798 GCF_046119375.1 Phyllobates terribilis | reverse complement strand
ACCCGGGTACAAAAGTGTGTTGCAAGCAACTTTGGGTGTGTGTTTCAAGAGGTCAATGAGCTGCAATGGATGTGACTTTTCTTGATCCTTGTAGTGGAGGTTTTTCTAGGTAGAAGGCTCAGGTCACATCCAAAAAGGCACGACCCAATGAGGCTGCAATGTCTTGTGAATAGGCTAGGTCAACACTTTTGAAAAGGAGAAATGACACTTTACCGCTTTGGGAAAGGTTTTTGGCTTTAGTGTTTGGACAATCTACTCGTGCCCTTGGTCTGATTTTTGTTGCCCTCAACAGATCAAATGTTGTTCTTCATGGGGCTCATAAGTGTTCTTCGTTTGGTTGTGTTTGGATTGAGGGGTGAAGCTTCAAAGTTGGGTTCTTGACCACTTTTGTGCGTGAAATCAAGCACCCGGTTTACTACTTCTGGAACGATTTTCTTTGCCTTGGTCAGAACGATCTACTTGGTGGAATTGGATGATTTTTGTTGCTGTAGAAAGATCAAGACCTGTGCTTTACACTTTGTTCATATTGTTGTTGAAGATGGTTGTGTTTGGTAGGTCTAAAAAGGCTTGGCTTCCGGTATCTTGCTCGGCGCTGGTTCCGGGAACAAGGCACCGGTCCGGGTGAATGGTTGGTTTTTCCTTGGAACTTCCGAAGCGTAACTTAGGGAATTCCTTAGGCAACTTCCTCACCTTCAACCTTGGTTTAAGTCCTGCAAAAACTTCAAGAAATCATCTTGGTTAGACGAAAGAAACAAGGTAAAGAAAAGGCTAGTTTTTGTGGGTTTTTAACAATGGTTTTGTCAAGTGTTCTTGCAAGAACTTTGCAAGGCACTTGGTTTTGGGTTTTCTAAGGTGAACAAAGGATTAACTCACTGAGCTCTGATACCACTAGATGTAGGGAAATCCCTACAAGGCTCGGATCTAGAGTTCAAACCTTTCAAACATCAAGAACAAGTGTTCTAGATGTTATCCTAGCTTGGAAACAAGCTTGGATGCAAAATAGAGATAGAAGTGAGTTGAAAGCAAATGGGATAAGTTCTTGAGTGATCCTTATTCACTCTTTCAAGCACCTTGGACTTAACCTCAACACAATGCAAGCCAACAAGAAACAAACAAGCTATAACACAACACAACTAGGGGATATACCACCTAGAGCACCATGAGTTTCCCTAATCAAGTTCATACAATAACAATCACACAAACAAGATATAATTGGGCAAGCGATAATGGTTGTTTTCAGTTGTTCAACCAACAAACCAAGGTGGCCTTCAAATGATAGAAAGGAGTCTATGCTCAATTTACAACTTGTGTGTTTTTAATCAATTCAAAGGCCCAAATAATGAGCTATCTCTTGGCTTTATACCAAGTGAGAGCCGGCCCTTTGAACCTCATAAAGTTCACTTACTTAAGACCAAAATACCCTAAGAAATGTTTCATAACAAACATAAGGAATATTGTGCAAAATGCACTTGAAAGTGACATAGCAGGCTAGAGGGTCTATCCGGGTATGTCCTAAAGTTAGCTCTTTGTAGCTTGACTTGGTCCAGAAATGACCAAGTGTTCTTCATGGAATTTGTGGAGGAGAGATACCTCTTTGACATATCAAAAGAGTAGAGGCAACGGGCTTCATCTCCTGGTCCATATTGAGAGCTAAAGTGGCATGTATAACTTGATCTTTGATCCTCTTAGCCATGGCTCTTGTGATTGCTCTTTGAGGAGTTGATGATAGGGATGCTCCTGCATCAAGAACACTCCTAAGATAGGACATAACTAAGTAAAGAGAATTGGTCCACAAGTAATCCTATCAAAGTCCGCATGCTCAAGTAAGTGTCTAAAGCATAATAAAACAATATGATCATCATAATGCATTTGCAAAATCGAATAAACAGAGCATAGTCAAAAAATCAAAAGTAATTGTACTATTATGAGAACCCACAACCATGCAATCAGGGGATGCAACAACGAACACACAAAACCAAAAAACAAAACACACCAAAAACAAACTTCAAACACTCCAAAAACAAACCAGCTAAAACACTCAAAAACAAGCAAAACACAAATAAACTATATGCATGCAACAAAAATACCAATCCCCTCCCCCACACTTGAAATGAACATTGTCCTCAATGCAGCAAAAGAGGACTCACAATAATAGGGAAAAAGAAAAAGTAAGCGTACATCACACAATGGGTTGCCTCCCGAGAAGTGCCTTTGTTTAAAGTCGTTGGCTCGACTTCTAACTCTCAATCAAACAAGAGGTGAGTTAGTAGCACTGGTGTGTACCATAAGATAGGTCCACACCAAGGTCAATCACACAAAAACTATAAACAAAAAAGCTGCTCCCCGACAACGGTGCCAAATTTAACAAAGGCTAAAGTCACCTCGCCTAGTCAAAGTATTAAACCGAACTCCCACTAGAGTATAGCGGTAGTAATGGTCGTACCCAAAGGAGCAAAGATTCTCTAGTTAAGTTCTTTATGTGATTCTCAAGTAACAAAAGGGGGAAAAGTTGGTATTATAACTAAGAACACAAAAGCAAGCAAATAATGAGTGAAAGAAGATCTAGTGGTTTAAATGGTTCACCTATCCATTCTAACAATTTGGTATGGTCGGTGGATCCTAGGTTCTTAAAGTCAAATGTTCTAAATATGTTCACATGGATCGTCCTACTCTTTGTTCATATCTAGTAACTAGTCCGAATATTCCTAGAACCCTAATCATGCTACAACCAAGGAATTACCTAGATTTAATAACACAATTGCATAAAGCTCAAAGATGTGTAGATTCATGCAATATCTTTGACAAATAGTCGATACTTGACATGAATCTAAGATCTCTACCCTATAAACAATCACAAATAGTCCATGAAAATAGAGTTTGCTACGTGACGACTCTTCAAATAGAATTGTCTAAACCTAGCAATAAGAAAAACATCAATCAACCTAGTTCATGAATCTAGAAAGATCAATATCAATCCATTACAAGTTTAAGCACAAGATATCAAAGAACGATTCCATAGACATATTAGAACAAGAGATGTAAGAACCTTACCACAAATGACCAAAACCAAGGGGTAGAACTTTAAGGTGAACACAAAAAAAGGCCTTAGTTCTTCATAGATTTGAGGAAAACACAATTACAAAAGAGAGCTTTTCTTTAGAATTACAAAATAGGTTATGAGATTCTCCTAGATAGAGTATGAGAGAATATATAGAAATGTATGGTCAAAACCCTAGAAAATCTATATAAATTCAAAACCCCTTCAAAGCCATACAGATCAAGTGGTTACAACGACTTTCCGGTCAAAGAATTACTCTTGAGGTGCGACCGCGGTCCACAAACCGCGAGCGCGGTTTGGTCTATGTTTCCCCCTGTGAGAGCTCAGTAAAATCTCCATATCTTTTGACTCACAACTCCAAATACACTCAAATTTGGAGGAAACATAGTAGAATTCGATTTCCAAGTCCTCGAATTGGAATCACCTCAATCGGACATAGGAGTAGGGAGAACTAACCATTTGAACTCAGCTTAAATCCTCCTCACATAAAAGTCACCTAAAAGCTTCATTTGGCGCCATCGGGATTGCACCTATCAACTATTCTCGCTTCACTTGGACTCTCTTCATTAGGATTAAGAATGAGGCATTTGGTGCTTTTCATGACTTAGCTAGTCTTTTGGAAAAGAGTCTAGGACTTCCTATTCGTGGAATTCGCTCAAACAATGGCACTGAATTAAAGAATAGAGAGTTCCTCACATTTTACCGAGGTAAAGGAATTGAGTATAACTTCTCAGCTCCTTATAGACCAGAGAAAAATTGTGTGGTTGAACGCAAGAATAGAACCCTGGAATAAATTGCTAGAACTATGTTGTTATCCAGCGATTTACCATCATGATATTCGGCTCAAGCTATGAGCACAACCAGTTATATCATTAACCGGGCAATACTTAGACCTATTTTAGATAAGAATCCCTATGAGCTACTTAAGGGACGAACACCCAACATCTCACACCTAAAGGTGTTCGGATGTAAGTGTTACGTTCAAAACAATGTAAGGGATTCTTTGAGTAAGTTTGATGCCAGGAATGATGACGTCACATTCTTAGGTTATTCCCCAGCTAGCAAGTTGTACAGAGTTTTAAACCAGGGAACAATGAAGGTCGAAGATAGCATTCATGTAAGATTCGATGAGAGACCTATTGACGCTGCTACAGCTCCAAGCGAGGATTCATTCCTAAAGGTTAGTCAATCCTCTTCTTCAATTTGTCTCTCCTCTCCCTCTTCCTATGATAGTTAAGGTAGTGAATATGATGAAGACGGTGATGCTAATATTCCTCCAAATGATGGAGTCATGCCAAGTATTGCTGAAGATACAACGAGTCCGAGTTCTACTTCTATAAGTACACATGACTTCTTAACGGATGTGGCATCCTTGCCAGCGACTCTGGAGGATGTTCAAGTGAGTCTTCGAGATGTCGTTGAAAGTTCCTGTGCAACCGCTCAAAGAATGACAACCACTATCACTCTTCCAGTTCTGAACATAATATCTTCATATGAAGAAGCTACACAGACTCGCTCTAGTGCTCGTTGTCAATGCTCTAGTTGTTCTTTTTCGTCTCGCTTTAGGGAACCAAAGAATTTTAATCAAGAGCTTCTCAATCCGGACTGGGGTGTCGCAATGCAAGAAGAGCTTGATGACTTTGAGCAAAATGAAGTATGGCATATTGTACCTGAGCCAGTTGATAGAAATATTATAGGTACTCGATGGGTGTAAAGAAATAACCTTGATGACAGTGGAGAGGTGGTTTGGAACAAAGTTAGACTAGTAGCTCATGGTTACAACCAACATGAAGGTATTGTTTATAATGAAACTTATGCACATGTTGCTTGACATGAACCTATTCATTTGTTGATTTCTTATGTATCCCATAAGGAATTTAAGCTATTCCAAATGGACTTAAAGACTAGGTTCCTTAATGGTAAGTTAAATGAGGAAGTGTATGTCAAGAAGCCACTCGAATTTGAAGACCCAGACCTTCCTGAGCATGTCTATGTTTTAGATAAGGCACTCTATGGCCTAAAACAAGCTCCTAGAGCATGGTATCAGTGTCTATCAGACTAAATTCTCCAACAAAATAACAAGGGAGATCTTGTTGATAAGAACTTGTTTATTAGAGAGGTAAAAGGTGATGTGCTTATTGTGCAAATTTATGTTGGTCACGTTAGTTTTTCCTCTACTAACCTGCAGCTAGTTGAAGATTTCAAGACCACAATGAGCTCAAAATTCAGCATGAGCATGATAGGTCATCTTGCATTTTTTTTGGGTCTTCAGGTGAACCAGCGTAAGGAAGGAATTCAGATTTACAAATAGATATATATCAAAGAGCTTCTGAAGAACTATGATATGAAGAAAGACTAGCCGATGCCAACCCCTATCTCCACCACCACAAAGCTAGATGTTGATCTTAATGGTGCCAAGGTGGAGACAACTTTATACAGAGGAATGGTATGTTCTCTCATGTACCTTACTACCTCTAGACCTGATATTCTTTTTGCAGTGGGTTTGTGTGCTCGTTCTCAATCAGATCCAAGAGCTTTCCATCTCGTCATCGTGAAGCGAGTCTATTACTACTTGAAAGGGACTCCTGATTTGTGTCTTTGGAACCCACAGTGGTGGTAAGCTCTCCCTTATAGGTTATACCGACGCAGGTTTGCGCCTGCCATTTAGTGGATAAAAAGAGTACAAGTGGAATGACTCAATATCTCGGCCCTTTTCTAGTGTCTTGGGGCTCAAAGAAACAAAACTTCATAGCCATGTATATTACTAAAGCCGAATACAACCAGTTGCTGCTTGTTTCTATTAATTATTGTGGTTAAAACAACAATTAGTCAATTATGGTGTTCCTTTAGGTACTCTCCAGATTCTCTGCAACAATAATAGTGCATTCCGGTATATTACTCTCGCTCTAAGAACACCGATGTTCGGCACCACTTTCTGCATGACCAAGTTGAGCATAATAGGGTGAAGCTTATTCTTGTACTAATATAGAATCAAATAGCCGACGTCTTTACTAAACCGCTTAACCGGGTACATTTCTTAAACCTCATATTTCAACTGGGCTTAATTCCTATCAATTAGACCATTTGTCGACTGGTTGTAAGTTCCTTCTAACTTGGCTAAGTTTAAACATGCTATTTTGTTACTGAGAAATTAAGTTGACATGCGCTTTCATGACTTTTCTTGTTGACTTTCTTTATCTAAAAAAGATCTGACTAGCTTGACATGTATATTGATGGAATCATTATACTATCTTCTCTATCACTACATGCTCTTCTTTTCTCCATGAATAGAAAGTGGTGATCGTCTTCTTGCCATGGTATAAACCCTTAGATATGATCCACTTCCACAATGTCCCTAATCTGACTTTAATGACCTTCTTTCTAATTCCCTACATACCCCCTCAAAAGGAAGTGTTCATTACAATGACAAAGAGCCAGTGACCCAGTATATGCACATGTTTATTACGTGAAATATCTGAGTGTGAGTGTTTTATTTCCCCCTGAAATGTGCATTATATCCTCTTAGTTGCGCTTTCATATTCATGATTAGCACTTGCATCACATCGCAAGCATGGACATACTTCTTCCAGTATTGGTATCTAAATGCCAATTGCTCAAGCGAGTGAAGCATCAACTACCTCGAAGCCAAGCACAACTTGCTAAATCAAGTGCAATCAGGCGAGGTGAAAACTTCAGCCAATACAGAATCGTGGTGATCAGATACATCATTTTTAGTCTCTCTTCAAAGTCAGAAGCTCGAGACCAGTTCCAAGCCATTCTTTATTCTATGTCACTAAGACACGTGAAGTGTGACACGTGAAGCCAAGCCATTGGTAAAATTTGGTGAAAATATTGAGGAAGAAGGTGATTTGAGTTGATGCTCTTATGTGCCCTATGAATTTTCATTGCATGCCTAGTTGATAGAATCGTTAGGATACCGGCTACAAAAAAGGTATGAGGTTTATTTTATATATATTTAGTATGTCTTCGATTGAATATAGTGCTTTGAGTACTTCTTGGTTACAGTCTCGCTTATATTCTCTTTGGATGATTTTGCATGTTTTTCGAGTTAAGCTTGACTGAGTAGCTCCCTTATAGTTCCCTTTGATGAATTCACTGTGTCTTTTTCGATGATGCCAAAAGGAGGAAGTAAAGGTTCGGGCAGGTGAAGGATTGAGGTGAATACTCTTTTCTTCGTCGAAATTTGGAAGATTTAGACCATCTTGATCTAAGGGGGGACTACTCTTGCTAAGTGCTTTTAGCAAGATATTGAGCTGATTTGTGATATCTGAAAGTATTCGACTACGCTTCATTGCATATCTTAAGCTTACCCGAGTACGCTTTGAAATATTAGGTGATTTATTGTTTAAGTGATTTTCATCATCAAAAGGGGGAGTAGCTTTGAAATATTAGGTGAAAGTATTCGACTACGCTTCATTGCATATCTTAATCTTACCCGAGCACACTTTCAAATATTAGGTGATTTACTGTTTAAGTGTTTGACATCATCAAAAAGGGGGAGTAGCTTTGAAATATTAGGTGAAAGTATTCGAATACTCTTCATTGCATATATTAAGTATTGGATGTCCATTGTGTGGCATAAGCTTTTCCAGGAATAGCTCGAGGAGTTAAGAAAGTAGCTTTGACACAAGCGGACTAGATGAATCCATGTGGAGACTAGATTTAGGTCTAGTGGGGAAAGTGAGACTCGCCAAGGCAGTGTGAAAGAATAAAGAGAAGAATAAAAGACACATGTGATGAGTTGTGAAAATGGAAAGACTAGCTAAAGCGAAGTTGCTGCGAGCTAGTGGATCATGCTTCAAACTCAGAGAGAGTGTACAAGTAATAAAGTGCGAAGAAATGAATCCTGCTGATGAATCATGCACCAGCACGTAGTAAATTCGGGCGCGATCAAGGGAAGGTCGAGAAGCTAACGATAGGGGATAAAGTAACTTCTACCTATGGATAGTGATGAACAGGGATTGCCAAGCTGGATGAATAATGGAAACGTTGTGGGTTTAGAGAGGATTGCCTACTTGGATAAAACGGTTACTCAAGAGAAGAAGGCCAAGACGCGTGAAATCGTTGATTCGCTCCAGGGAAGGAAACTATTACAGGGATTGCTAACGTTGATTTCTTCATTGTCGTAGATTATATATTTTCTTTACTTGGAGGATAAGTTTAGGAATTCCTTAAATATGTGCAATAGGTGATGTTAGACACATGAGTTGAAAAGAGAAAAATAGAGCTAAAAGCTTTAGAAGAATAAACCAGAGAGTTGAGTGCTTAGGAAAACTTCACTTGCTGAGAGGAGAAAGAAAGAGCGAATTGGAAAGAGTGTTAGCTAGAGAGAATCTACTTTTTGCCATGGTCGTGTGAAGTTAGTGAGTGTACCGAATCACCTTGAGAGTTGAAAGAATTGCTTGTACTGTGTTGAACGTCAGATTGTGTTGAGAGAGAGTGTTACTAAATGTGTAATTACTCTCGATTAATAGAACCTATTAATGGTAATTTTTATCCCGAGCATAGTACAAGCTTAGGGTTCTCACCTTGGAAAAATCCTTGCATTTGATCCGAGCTTATTATCTAACAATCTTAAGTTCAAATTATTGTAGCTAATCTCCCCTTCTGCAACTCTAACAAAGTAGATAACTAGTTTGTTTTATTTAATTTGGATATAAGACTAGATTAAACATGTTTTCAACTTCCTTATCTTTAAAACACTTAAGCGAGTTGATCAAGCTACTCTTTTATAAGAGATAGTCGAGTCAAGATACTCAATAGGATCCAGAACAGGATTTATTAAAACTATAGTTGAGCACAACGTGAAGCTTCCGCTATGTATTCCACCTCGGTGGTGGACACGGCTACTGTATTTTGATTTCAAGACCCCCAAGAAACAAGCCAAGGGCCTAGAAATTGAGCCATACCTGTGGTGCTCTTTCGATCAACTAAATAACTTGCATAGTCAACATCTGTGTATCCAATAACGGTAAAGTCGTAGTTCTTAGGGTACCACAAACATAAATCATCAGTCCTTTTATGTAGTGAAAGATTCACTTGATGATAGCGACATGTGAGTCCCTTGGACCGGATTGAAATCTTGCACACATGCTTACTGCAAAGATAATATCAGGTCTGGAGGCAGTTAAGTACATTAAAGAGCCAACCATACCTCGATATATGGTCTCATTGGTCTTGGGTCCATTGAGATTTGCATGAAGCTTAGTTCCTGTGGAAACTGGGGTGTGAAGGTCTTACTATTCTCCATTCCAAACTTCTTGATAATCTCCATTAAGTATTTTTGTTGATGGATTTGTATGCCTTCAACCTTTTGCACCACTTGAAGGCAGAGAAAGAATTTCATATCTCCAATCATGCTCATGTTGAACTTGCTACTCATCACATTCTTGAATTTATCTACAAGCAACAGGTTAGTGGAGCAAAAATGATATCATATATACCTGAACAACAAGAATGTCACCCTTGTGTTCTTGGATAAAGAGTGTCTTATCGATTGTCCCCCTTTTGTAGTTGTTTGCAAGGAGCTACTCGGACAAACAATCATACCACGCCCTTGGTGCTTGCTTCAAGCCATATAGTGCCTAGAAAGTACACGTGCTCGGGGTGCTTTGGGTCTTCGATCATGTAGTCTGCTTGACGTATACATCCTCGTTAAGAACTACGTTGAGAAAGGAAATCTTCACATCCATTTGGAATAGCTCGAAACTCTTATGAGATGCGAAGACTATCAATAGACGAATGGCCTCTAGATGAGCGACTGGAGCATAGGTCTCATCATAGTGAATTCCCTTTTGCTGGATATACCCTTGAGAAACAAGACGAGCTTTGTTCCATACCACAACGCCTGAGTCATTGAGCTTGTTTCTAATGACCCAGCGAGTTCCAAGGAAGTAGCTGCCAGACTTTATTCCTTTAAAAAATGCGAAGCTCTTCTTGCAAAGCGGCCACCCAATATGGATCAAGGATGGCTTTTTTGATGTTCTTAGCCTCAGTGAGGGAGACAAAGGCGTTGAAGGCACATAGATTAGTCTTTTAAGTGGCTTCTTCAAGTGCTTCGGTGATTACTTCTCGACGTGCTTCCAAACCAGCTCTTGAGCAAGTGTGCACTCCTGAGTGTAAAGGAGTGATCATGTTACCTAGAGGATGAGTGCATCATTGCTAGATAGCTCTTGTAGAAGGGGTGTGACGGGAACTGTGTCGGAGTGAGTGGACACATCTCTATCACTGTCTCAGTCGCATGCTATGGGAACTGAGTAGTTAAGTTGAGGGGAGAGTGGATTTAAATCTTTAGAAGGAGGTGCTTGAATACTTTCCGAAGGTTCTTCTAAAGGAACGGCTTCGGGGAATGAATTTGCAGTGTAAGACGTTGGAGAATGGTAAGTACCTTCATCGAACACCATGTGTATCCTCTCCTCATAAGTTATGTTTCTTTGATTAAACTCCCCTAGCCAAGGAAGATAGCTTCATCACTTCTTGCATCAAATTTGCGCAAATTATCCTTTCTTTTGTTGAGCACAAAGCACTTGCATCCAAAGATCTTGAAATGGTAGATGCTTGGACGATAGCTTTTGATTAACTCATATGGAGTCTTAGCAAGTGTATGGTGTAGAACAGCCCTATTGGTCATGTAGGCAGAGGTGTTCACCGCTTCAGCCCAAATGATGAAGAAATTCCACTTCCAAATAGCATTGTTCTCACCATTTCCACTAAAGTTCTGTTCTTCCTTTCAACGACTCTGTTTTGTTATCGAGTCCTAGAGGCTGAGAACTTATGGCTTATTCATCTTTCAATCCAATAGCTAAGCATCTACATGTTCTTAAACTCAGACCCATGGTCTAAACGAATAGAGCGCACTTGTAATGATAGTAAGTTATCAAGCAAGGACGAGCTCAGTGAAGCGAGTGTAGAATTGATCTTTAGATCGTAAGAAGAGTGTACAAGTGAATATAAAGTAGTCATCAGTGATCACGAATACGTAGCGTGCTCCACCAGAGCTTTGAACACATATAGGTCCACAAAACCTCCTTACATATTGTAACTCCTTTGACTAATAGGCTCCCCTATAAATAACGTTCAAAACCATTCAACTTCTATACCTAATTAGTCTCCCCTTACTTAATTTATTTGACCAATTTATCAAATCGTCCACCATTTCCTTTGACCAATGCATTATCAAGTAGACCGAATCTTTAAATTGCATCCCATAAACCATCAACTCCGTGAAATTCAAGTGGGCCATCATTGAGTCCAATCCAATATGCTTCGTTAAAAGCCTCTTCAAAAGTCTTGTATTATTTTGCCCAAAAATACCTGAAATATATAATAGACTCCGAATACAAGATAATGTGAAATTAACTATAAAACATATAAAATATGCAATAACTTAAACTAAGATGCAACTAGACTCCTAAAATATGTACAAAATGGACGTTATCATATTTGTAGATGATAACGTCAATTTTGTACATCTTTAGGAGTCTAGTTGCATCTTAGTTTAAGTTATTTTCATGCATATTTTATATATTTTATAGTTAATTTCACATTATCTTGTATTCGGAGTCTACACTCGTGCTTTTATATATTTCAGGTATTTTTGGCAAAATAATACAAGACTTTTGAAGAGGCTTTTAACGAAGCATATTGGATTGGATTCAATGATGGCCCACTTGAATTTCATGGAGTTCATGGTTTATGAGATGCAATTTGAGGATTTGGTCTACTTGATAATGCATTGGTCAAAGGAAATGGTGGGCCATTTGATAAATTGGTCAAATAAATAAATTAAGGGGAGATTAATTAGGTAGAGAAGTTGAATGGTTTTGAACGTTATTTATGGGTAGCCTATTAGTCAAAGGAGTTACAATATGTGAGGAGGTTTAGCTTTGTTATAAATTAGGTGTTGAATATTACAATTGACCTCTCTTCTTTTAGCTTGAGTCTAGAGTATTTTTGATTTTTTTGTTTTGGGAGAAAAGACAATAGTTCGTCCTTTTTGGACGGCTGCGGGATTGTACTTCAAAGACGGAGTTTTTATGCTAGTTTGATTCAAAGATTGGTATTATCTTTCTAGCCTTTTGTCAATTCGGATTATTTTATTATTGAGATTTATTTTTATCTCCGGTGTTTAATGCATAATCCATATAAGTTGATGGTTAGTCTAAATCTATTGATATCTTCGATCATGCTTGGCTAAACTCCGAGTTCTAAGGTTATGGTGATCTAGACAATGTGAATTTAGATATAATTGATCTTTTTCTTGAATTGAAATATTATTGATTCGTTCCTATAAGCTTTATGCCCATTTTAGTCTAGGCTAATTGAATCCTATTAGAGTTTGAGACTGAGAGGTGATAGCAGTAATAGGTAATCAGGTAGGGGTTTGAGACTGAAAGGTGATAGCTTTTACCAGAATCCTAAAAATTGAACCTGAGTGTTATTTGTGCAAGAGCAACTTAATTACTCTTTGAGGATTCTAAGTCGTCATAGATGTTCTAGGTTTAGGTTGATTTAGCGGAGCGCGACAGCAAATGTTATTTCAGTTTATATTTAGACTCTAAGTGCCTAATGGGTTTGAATGATATTAGCTTTGCGAAACATTGCTAGTTTTGTTTAGACACGTTTACTATCGTCTGAAAGGAGTTAGTGAATTACCTTGGATGACTTACCTTCAATAATCGGACTAGATTTAGGCAAAGTTTGATTTTATCTATTGAAGCATTGTTGCGGTGATCCATAACCTTAGACATTGTTATCCCATATCTTCTATCTCTCTTTATTTGTTTAATTTGGTAGCTTTGTTAGATTTCTCCCGTATCCATATTTTCGGCCTAGCACACCGGTATTATTTCAATTAATATTACATTGGTCTCTGTGGGATCGACACTTGATTACTATAACTGACCCCGTATACTTACGGGTAGGTTTTAGACACATCAAGTTTTTGGCGCCGTTGTCGTGGACCAATTGTTAATATTAGTTGTTATCTCTATTGGTATGTCTAGGTCATTTTTTTGCTTTGATGTTTTTGTGTGCGTTTCAGGTAAAAATTAAATAAATAAACAACTACCTCCTCCATCTTATTGTAACACATCGCCCCTCGTTTCTGCTGTCACTTGGTGTTTAATGTAAAGATGCCCAAAAACCTAATGTTCTTAGTGAGTTTCTTTTCCCTTTCTTTTTCTCCACATTTGGCTAGTGTAGTATTTAAGTTTTGGGGAGAGATAACTTCATGTATAAACTCTGTTTTCATTTTAGTGTGACTTTGATATTTTTAATTATTTTTTTCATTTTCTTCTTTCTTTCTTTTCTCTTTTCTCATGCATTGCATTGCATATTTGCATTTGGATGTTGGATTATTCCCTTTTTTATTCCTTTGCGGGTACTTATAATGGTGCATTGACTGAGAATCTTTTTAATATGCTTTAGTTGTTAATATTACAATTGTGTTATGAGGATGATATGATTGATCACACTTTTGACATTGACCTGAGCATGTGGACTTTGATTAAGATTCGTTAGGACCGATACTATATTTGCTAAGTCCCCTCATCTCATATTTTTATCAAGTTTTTTATATTTGCTTATTTCCTCTTCATACAAAAATAATAACAAATAACAAAAACAAAAGAGAACCCCCTAGGGTGTTGCTCGAGTGGTTGGTAGGGAGGAGTAGATCCTTGGGATGGTAATTCCGCTCGGGTTCGAAACATGCTGCTGCCACTAATTGAGGACACTTTGGAGTGGTTGGCAGAGAGGAGTAGATCCTTGGCGTGATAATTCTGCTCGGGTTCAAAACATGTTGCTTCCACTAATTGAGGATATTCTTGATTGAAAATAATATGAATAAGTGAAGAAAAAGAAAATGGAGCAACGTATGACAACGTGGTATTTCTTTGGTTGGGTTGTGACTATTGTGTTTATTGTGTTGGAACTAATGCTATCTTGTCATTGATTTAGAAGCCTACTAGGAAGGGATTTGTTTTCTGTTTGATCTTTCGTTATTATCGTTCATATGTCACTTGGATAGATACACTTTTTGTATATTTCTTGGATTCATCAGTGATGTGCTTGCTTGAGGACAAGCAAGATTTAAGCTTGGGGGATTTGATAACGTCCATTTTGTACATATTTTAGGAGTCTAGTTGCATCTTAGTTTAAGTTATTTTCATGCATATTTTATAGTTAATTTCACATTATCTTGTATTCGGAGTCTACACACGTGCTTTTATATATTTCAGGTATTTTTGGGCAAAATAATACAAGACTTTTGAAGAGGCTTTTAACGAAGCATATTGGATTGGATTCAATGATGCCCCACTTGAATTTCATGGAGTTCATGGTTTATGGGATGCAATTTGAGGATTTGGTCTACTTGATAATGCATTGGTCAAAGGAAATGGTGGGTCATTTGATAAATTGGTCAAATAAATAAATTAAGGGGAGATTAATTAGGTAGAGAAGTTGAATGGCTTTGAACGTTATTTATGGGGAGCCTATCAGTTAAAGGAGTTACAATATGTGAGGAGGTTTAGCTTTGTTATAAATTAGGTGTTGAATATTACAATTGACCTCTCTTCTTTTAGCTTGAGGCTAGAGTATTTTTGATTTTTTTGTTTTGGGAGAAAAGACAATAGTTCGTCCTTTTTGGACGGCTGCGGGATTGTACTTCAAGACGGAGTTTTTATGCTAGTTTGATTCAAAGATTAGTATTATCGTTCTAGCCTTTTGTCAACTCGGATTATTTTATTATTGAGATTTATTTTTATCTCCGGTGTTTAATGCATAATCCATATAATTTGATGGTTAGTCTAAATCTATTGATATCTTCGATCATGCTTGGCTAAACTCCGAGTTCTAAGTTTATGGTGATCTAGACAATGTGAATTTAGATATAATTGATCTTTTGCTTGAATTGAAATATTATTGATTCCTTCCTATAAGCTTTATGCCCATTTTAGTCTAGGCTAATTGGATCCTATTAGAGTTTGAGGCTGAGAGGTGATAGCAATAATAGGTAATCAGGTAGGGGTCTGAGACTGAAAGGTGATAGCTTTTACCAGAATCCTAGGAATTGAACCTGAGTGTTATTTGTGCAAGATCCATTCAAGACCAAGAAGTAAGAGTGATCGAGCTTCGAGGGCGTAGAGACGCGCTTGAATGAAGTTGAAGAAAGTTGACCACGAGGTTCCACTGAAGCTTAGGGTGCGCCAGAGCGCAGGAGAACAAATCTACACGCTTCGAAGGCTGGTAAAGCGGGAGAGTGCAAGTTGCGTGCACAGGAAGGTGCGAGAAGAACTTCACACTCTTTGGGACGCTACTCCAGGGATCGCCAGCGTGGCAAGAGTTTGTTAGAGCTTGAAGCACACGGATTGCTTATGTGAGTCCATAACCTTAGACATTGTTATCCCATATCTTCTATCTCTATTGAAGCATTGTTGCGGTGATCCATAACCTTAGACATTGTTATCCCATATCTTCTATCTCTCTTTATTTGTTTAATTTGGTAGCTTTGTTAGATTTCTCCCGTATCCATATTTTCGGCCTAGCACACCGGTATTATTTCAATTAATATTACATTGATCTATGTGGGATGGACACTTGATTACTGTAACTGACCCCGTATACTTGCGGGTAGGTTTTAGCCACATCAGTAGATCATAAATTCATTTTCAGATATTGTTGATACAGTTAATAAAGATAGATAATTTTAACAGAATTGCACCGCTAAGCCCCACGCCTAAATCTCTCAGGTCCCGCATCGACAAGAAGATTATAGAAAGTAGAGCTAGTTTTCGTTTCACCTGGTGAATCCTATTTTAATACTATTATTATCGTTTTTTAATTAATTAGATTAGATTTCAAACCACTATTTTATTAGTTTTCGTGCTAGGGTACAATTAGGATAAGATTGTCTCCTATATAAGGAGCCTTCTCCATACAAACCTTAGTCTGATGGTTCAGTTTATTTCCCGCTTTCTTAGTTCTCTGTGACTATGAAGGTCTAAGTTCCATTGTTTTGTTTAGAATTCAATGTCATATAGAGTTTCGGTTTTCGTAAGTAATTATGTCTCAGTTCTTAATTTCACACATGTGTTTGGTGGTTGACTTAATTATAAAGTTGATTGCTTTATGTACTTTGTTAGATTGACAACCTACGCTACTTCTATATTGCATACTATTATCAAAGTAATAAAATCATTAATATGGTCAGTCTGGTTGCGTGCATGTTAAAATAGGGACTTGCATACATAGATGGAATTTTTCAATTCTAGTTGCATCTTATTCCACTAATCCTTCCAATCATAGTTTAGGAACCATAGATCTAGATAAGGATAACATAGGGATTAATACTTATAAGTAAGAAGAAATACAATGATAAAAACTATAAGGATATATAAATGGATTTGTTAAGTGAAACAATACTCTTCATCAACTGATAAAGAAAAACAAAAACTATTTTTGCATTCATACAAACCAAAAACCACCTTTCAAGTTCCACTTAAAACTATTACCTTTTTTCCTAATATCTCATTTTTTCTGTGGGATTGACCTTGTGCTTATCAAGTATTTCTGTATTGGAAATTCAATAGAAATGTTATTTTTTTCAGTGCATAACGATAACACGTTATCTATGAATTTTGAGACAACAATGAAGAGCAAGATGAAGGAAATATCTATCACAGTTGTAACAATGAGCTAAGTTTTAAAAATATATGCTTCAAATGTAAATGTTAGTTTTATATGGTTTAGTTAAGTTTACAAAATGTATGTTTTAAGTGGCAATGAGAACAATGAAGGAAATGTATATATTGGAAGGTGGAGACGTTACTTTTGTTTTATAAACTGTATGCTTTATGTTTAGAAAGTTGGAATGATTAGATATTATTTAGGTTGATATTATATATTTTATGTTTTTATTTCCAAGTTTATATTAGTTTTTCACCTTATAAACATGTATTAATCAACAAGGTAAACTATCTTTATAAAAATATGACTGGAAAATGGAACGTCACATTTGTGTCTACACATAAACGTGATATTTTTATGTTCAAGAGAAACATGATTTTGTCTCTGGCTGCCACCTCTCAACATATGTGATTATCCACTGACTATCAACATGTTTGTACATCATATATGGGATATGGTCTAGACTTACGTTAATAGCAGCTAGCACCGCTGGCATATTGGCCTATAGAGTCCTGCCCTTGAGACATGTGTGCCTATGCTGGAAGTTAACGTTCTGAATGTCCAAAATTATATGGATTATCATATCAAACATGCGATGTGAAAAAAATTTTATAAAGAAGAAGAACCTAACAACAAAACTTACAATCCCTTTATACATGTCGAAAGTTATGTGATCGGTGAAGCTGTGCAGCAAAGCAGGGATTTTTAGTCCCCGGGAGTTTATCCTAGCATATAAAGGTCGATCCTTGAGATGTTGTTTTATCTAGACGGTCTAGACGTTTACGGTGTACCTACTTCGTCTTGTGCAACAACCTCTTCATATTTTGGTTTTGCCCACGGTCTAGTTCCCTTACACTGGGGTAAATTCTGCAAAATATTTCAACTTTTTTCGTTGATATGTTACTTTCAACTTATCTTATGAAAATTAATATTGATTAAAGTATAGCAAATAATTATGTACACGATCTTGATGCCCTTCATCAATAATTTCATCTTGAGGGTTCTGAGCAAAGGAAGAGAAATTTGATTGTTGTTTTTCCGGTATACCACGGTCAAACTCTTGTTGGATGTACTACTCCAGCAACTCCTGCGACGAAGATACCTCCGACATTTAAACATGCATCACGGTAGTTGAATGTGACAGTTATGCTCATGAACATGTCATGTAGGCCGGGACAGTAAAGGATCTTTGTGGATCATAATCCACTAATCCAAGTGTTGCATCACTAAAGGACACCACAACATCGCCCTTCTACTTCTTTAAGTACCAAGCTCCTGATAGTAAAGTATTGTTTTACAGAACTGTTGTTTCTGTATAAAACATTTCACTGATTCTTTTTGTTATGACATTGTTGTTTTTGTGAGCCATCTACAATTCTACGATTTCTGGATTGTCTTCCCGCTTCGTAGCAAAGCTACTCTGCAAGCTTCGAGACAAACCAGGTCACCATTCCTAAAACTGAATTCTGGTTGGGTCCCTAAAACACTAGTGTCACAGCCACAAAAACAAGTCGGCAATAACACATAGCATGTGTTATATTATAAGAAGTCAAATCTTTGTTATTGTGGTGTATTTGGAAGATAGGTTGGTCGGTATGTATGGGTATGGTCAACTCGGTCAGAGGAGATAGCGGCATCTTCGTTGGAGGTGACGGCGGTAGCTCAAACGGAGGTGAAAGAAGCAGCTCAATCGGAGATAATGTTGCTTCAAAAATAAAAAGAGGTGCGTTAAAAAGAAGTTCGTTCTTGTAAAACTCGCTTACGCATCCTCTTTCTTTTCTTATTTAAATTTAAAATTCTTGAGAATGACCATTGTGAATTCTCTGAATCCAAGAAAAAATACAGGATGAGAATTGGTTGGAATGGTTGAAAGAGAGGCGACACTCTCTGTTAGTATATTAGATTAAAAAAGATGGTTACACCAATACAAAACAGGGTGTAGCTCATCCCCTTATGTCTGAATCCTAGATGCTAGCAAACCCGATGGGTGGCAACTCTAGAAATGTGACACCGAATGGAAAAACAAAAGTAACATAGGCTAAAGAGTCAGCACCTATTCGCCTCCCTAAACAAATGACAGAACTGGCATTGACAGTTCCTAAACATTAAGTCTTGTGCGGTAGACAAAAGACTTGAGAGGGGATAACATTGATGCATAAGTTCGCTCAAAAACAGATTGACAAGAATCAAATATGCTTCCATTCAAACCATCCTGAACCCCAAAGACCAAGCTAATCTAAGACCCGACACAACATCCCATAATTTAGCCGTTGGCAACATGCAAACCCTAATGGGGTGGCTTTGTCTATAACCTCGGGGTTTGCATCATCTTTTTTGTGCATTAAAATTCTTTTACGCATCATTTTTTTCTAGCCATGTTGGGTCATCACAAAGTCAGTTACCAGCACCACATTTCATCCACATGAGATTTATGCTGATGTCCAAGCAAAATCAGGGGAATGGAATATGGAGATATACGAACCCATCCATTACAGTTATAAGTCCCCTTACGATTGTGTTAATATCCCCCTTGCGCACCCATTATAGCGCTGCAATTTTATAGTCAATGATAAACTGATGCATTGACCCAAACCTATAACTCGTCTAATCGAAGTATCATAGAATAAGGAAATGGAGTATTTATTATAGCAAAATAAGCTCATATGGAAGATGACCAACAAGAGGAAGTCAACCGTGCGTAAGAAATAACCATACAATGTTACCTAGATTAACACGTGCATGTCTGTCAATCACCTTTATTTTTTTGGTAACATACGCCCGTACGTACATACCTACGCATATATTGGTTACATAGTGGTACATATAGTGAAAGTAGTACAATTGTACTAGAGAGGTACACTTTGAAGCACAATGGTGAAACCAGGACCGGATCCCAACAAGACTCCCTATTCATACCCTTCTCTGGTGGTAACTAAAGAATCATGAAGTGACTTTCTTCTTATCTCATCAAGGATGATGAAAATGCAGGCACTGAACATATTCTCGTACTCGCTCAAAACATGACGAGAAGCATGTCCTTTTTAAGGGATGAATTCTCTTCTATCTTGCAATAATAGCCTTCCCACTAAGGTCAGCAGCCCAGAATGTAGAGTTCCAATTGCTAATCCCTAATGGCTCAAAATCGTCCATCCATATCCCATCTATCCTATCCGCAATTTTAACAGGAACTTCCTTTGGTTTATGAACAAGTAGCCTTGCTTCCTGAACATCCAAGGACACAACTCTCTCGGTCTCTGAGATGATGGTTTGTGACACTGACATGATTTGGAAAATGGGCCACTCCCTAAGAACCTCTACTAGGTCGGATCTCACTGTTGGTTCAATTCAGAGAAGCCAATAAAACACGTTGCTGGAGAGATCGAGTTGCAGTATGGGCGAAGTGATTTAGGGGAGTCGGAAACGAAGTGCGGCTTCTGGGAGTAGAAGAGTTAACCCTAATTTCACTATCAATATTTCAAGTATATTAGTTTAATAAGTTGATTACTCTATTTGGACAAAATTTAATCAATAATAACCTCTACATTAGATATATTAAGTATAAAATCGCCGCTTGGACATGTCTAATTATTTTTCACATTTTTCCAAACATAAAGACCGTTGCTTAAAATCAGCAAAATAGCCCTAAACCGTTACAAAACCACCCCAGTATTCCAACAACCACAACTAAGCTCCACCATAGACAAAACCACTATAAAAGACTACTACATTAGGTCAGAATTGTAGTAGTGAATATCTAAGAATAGGGGAATTTGATATGAGCCAATCATGATGGTTTAACTTACAAGGTTTAGCACATATTCATGTTAGTTTCGAGTTACAATTGTCAAGTTGTAATCACCCAAGTTAAAAAGGATTATCAAGCATTTAAGGGTTCTTACACAATTTTGAGAATATTAGAGATTATCAATAGAAGGAGTTACAAGATTATGAAGTTTACAGGAATAGTAAGTTGAAGGGTAGCTAAAAGTCGACAAACAAGTCATCGTACCCCAAGTCCATTATTTTCGCGCCCCATGTCAAGGTGATTGTAGAAGATAATTTCGTTTTCAGATATTGTTGATGTAGTTACTAAAGATAAGGGAATTTTAACAGAATTGCACCGCTACACCTGTGCCCAAATCAGTTAGGTCCCGCGTCCACAAGAAGATTACAGAACGTATAGTCAGTTCTCATTTCACCTAGAGAATCTTATTTTAATACTATTATTATCCTTTTTCAATTAATTAGAATATATTTCAAACCACTATTTTATTAGTTTTTGTGCTTGGGTAGAATCAGGATAAGATTATCTCCTATACAAGGAGCCTTCTCCATATGAACCTTAGTCTGATGGTTCAGTTTATTTTCCCTTTTTCTTAGTTCTTCATGACTATGAAGGTCTAAGTTCCATTGTTTTCTTCAGAACTTGAATTTTATACAGAGTTTCATTTTTTGTAAGTATTTAAATCTAAGTTCTTAATTCCAAACATGTGTTTGGTAGTTGGCTTGATTAAAAAGTTGATTGCTTGATGTACTTTGTTAGATTGACAACCTACGCTAGTTCCATATTGCATACTATTATCAAAGTAATACAATCTTTAATATGACCAGTCTGGTTGCCTGCATGTTAAAGTAGGGAGTTGCATACATAGATGGAATTGTTCAACTCTGGTTGTATCTTATTACACTAATCCTTCCGATCTTAGTTCAGGAATCATAGATCTAGATAAGGATAACATAGGGATTAATACTTATAGGTAAGAAGAAATAAAATGATCAAATCTATTAGGATGTATAAATGGATTTGTTAAGTGACAAAATCCTCTTCAGCAATTGATAAAAAAAAAGAAGTCATTTTTGCATTCATTCAAACAAAAAACCACCTTTCAAGTTCCACTTAAAGTTATTACTTTTTCTATTGATATCACACTTTTCTGTGGGATTGACCTTGTGCTTATCAAATATTTCTGTATTGGGTATTCAATAGAAATGCTATTTTTGCCAGTGCATAACGACAACACGTCATCTATCAATTTTGCTACAACAATGAAGAGCAAGATAAAGGAAATGTCTATCACAGTTTTAAAAATGATGTAAGTTTTAAAAATATATGCTTCAAATGTAAATTTTAGTTTTGTATGCTTTAGTTAATTTTAAAAAATGCATGTTTTAATTGTCAATGAAAATAATGAAGAATATATGTATATTTGAAGGTGTAAACGTTAGTTTTGTTTTATAAAATGTATGATTTAGGTTTATATTATATATTTTAGGTTTCTAGTTCCAACTTTATATTAATTTTTTACTTTATAAGCATGTATTAATCAACAAGGTAAACTATCTTTATAAAATTATGGCGGGAAAATAGAACGTCATGTTTGTGTCTGCACCTAAACATGATATTTCTATATTGAAGAGAAACATGAGTTGGTCTCTGGCTACCACCTCTCAACGAATGCGGTTAGCCGCTGACTATCCACATGTTTGTACATCATATATGGGATGTGGTCTAGGCCTACATTAATAGAAGCTAGCACCACTAGCACATTGGCCTCTAAAGCCTAACCCTTAAGACATGTGTGCCTATGCTAGAAGTTAACAATCTGAACCTCCAAAATTATATGGATTATCATATCAAACATGCGTTGTGAAAAAAATTCTTATAATTAAAAAGAATCACCTAACAATAAAACTCACAATCCCTTTATACATGTCGAAAGTGATGTGATCGGTGAAGATGTGCAACAAAGTACGGATTTCAAGTCCTTGATAGTTTATCCTAGTATATAAGGGTCGATCCTTGAGATGTTGTTTGATCTAGACGGCCTAGACATTGACAGTGTACCTACTTCTTCTAGTATAACAACCTCTTCATATTCTAGTTGCGGCCACGGTCTAGTTCCCCTACACTAGGGTAAATCCTGCAAAATATTTCAATGTTTTTATTAATATGTTACTTTCAACTTATCTTGTGAAAATTAATATTAAACTAAACTATAGTAAATAATTATGTACATGATCCTGACGCCCTTCTTCAATAATTTCATCTTGGGGGTTTTTAGAGCAAAGGCAGAGAAATCGGATTTTTGTTGTTCTGGCATACCACCATCGCACTCTTGCTTGGTGTACTAATCAACAACTTTTGTGGCGATGATACCTCTGACATTTAATCATGCATCACAGTAGATGAATGTGATAGTTATGCTAATGAATCTGTCATGTAGGACGGGATAGTAAAGGATCTTTGTGAATCATAATCCAATAACACACATGTTGCATCACTAAAGGACCACATCATCGCCATTCTTCTTCTTCCGGACATACCTAGCTCCTGATAGTCTCTATGTTCTTGCTGCCTCTTCTGCAACTAATCTTTCCTCGTCTTTCCTAGCAGCTTCTTCTACTTCTCTAACTGCATCCCGCTTTCTATGACGTTCGACTCTCCTAGTTTGAGAAACAATTTTCTTCATCTTATCTTGTAAAAACAAATATGATATATAATTAAATAGTGAATAACATTTATGAAACTATCAAATTACAGGCTAGTAATGTATTGTTTTACATACTCTTGTTTCTGTATAAAACATTTCACAGATTCTTTTAATGATGTGACATTGTTGTTTTGGGGAGCCACCTACAATTCTACAATTTCTGGACTGGCTCCCGACTTCGTAGCAAAGCTCCTCTGCAAGCTTCAGAACGAACCAGGTCGCCATTCCAGAAACTAAATTCTGGTTGGGTCCCTAAGACACTAGTGTCACAACCACAAAACAAGTCGAATAGATATAAAAAAACTTTTTTCACCTACATTCATCTACCAAACACAATTCAACTATACCTATGCATATAATTTCAAATTTAATTTTGTAATTTTAAAATTCTAAATTCTAATTTACATAATCAATGTATAATCATCAAATTTCATGATTTATATGTACCAATCACAAGAAATTTCGAGTTTTTAGTATAAATCACAAGAACAACATTAAAATTATGGTAGAAATCAAATCAACTTTGCATGGTCAAGAGGAAGAAAAAGATTAAGGAGACAAGTAGAGTAACATCCGGATAGAGAGTACCCACAATCTACCAACAGTGCATGCTGCCGTAAGTTCAATAATCCTGGTATGGTAATTGTGCTTGCCAAATAGGCAACACTTATTTTGATCGATCGATGCTAGAATTAGGGGCTACCATAAATGTCTTTCCATACCCCTTCTGCAAGCAGTTATGACTTGGGACCTTAAATGAGACAGATATTCTAGTCCAACTAGCTGATAGGTCGACTATTCTCCCTAGGGGGTTAGTGAAGAGTGACGTTCAATACGGCGTAAATGGTGGTTGTTAACACCGTTCATAGACAAAATGGGCATGCGTTGAAGCGTATTAGTGTGTTCCGCACTTCACTAGTAAAAGGTGTTAAACACGAGGAATACAAACATTCGGGTGAAGACTGAAGAAGAAATTTCCAAAGGACAGAGCAAGTTCGTGCACGCGAGAAGAAGTGGTGAGATGTTGAGCTGACTTCAGATGGCTCTTTCTCCCTGATCCTATGTCTGATTGAGGTGTTTCCAATTCTAGGAGTTAGATATTGAACTCTAATTGAAGACCTCATAATATGAGCTCAATCGGAGTTGTGAGTCAGAAGTTATGGCAATTTTACGGACGTCGCTATTCTGCAGAAAGAGGGACGTGGTCGCGCCCGTGCAGACGCGATCGCGCCTTGCTCACTGGGGAGGACGTGATCGCGCCCTTAGAATCGCGATCGCGCCGCCGTAGGTCTTCAGTCGCGGATTTTTCTTCTCTTATGGGCTTGTTTTGGGCCTTTTTATCTACTTTCACTTGGGCTTCGGGGTTGGGAATCATTAGGTTGTTTTTAGAGTTTCTATCCTCTATAAATAAGGAGGAGAGCTTGCCTCTTTCATATTTTTAGTTCTAAGTTTAATTAGAGAGTTTTAGGGATATTACGCTATTCTTCAAGGTGAAGCCTACGGATGGGCTAGTTTGTAGACTTTCTCCATTGGTTCTAATAAAGTATATCTCTTGGATTGTTTTAATCTGTTGCTTGTATTGTAAATTAATTGTGATTTGTTTATCTAGATTGACAACCTAGGTCTATAGATCTATTTCATATAGCTAGGGCCTGGTTTATCCTAGTTGGAGAACCTTGGCTACTTAGTGACACAAATCACTACATGAACTAGTTAGGCTTGTGGGGATGTGAAGATTAGTGAGTTGTTGGTGTCAAGGGCATTGCACTTTCTCGTCTATTCATGAACTCTATGCTGCCTAAGAGATAGTCTTGATAGTTTCAGGGTTAGATTTGTAGGTGGAAGGGCGTTATGACTAGTTGACTTAATTAGCCAATAAGGAACATGGATTATGATAATTAGAATATATTAATTAATGGAATGAACCGATTATCAAATAGGAAGTCAATGATCAAACCAACCATTCCGTAGTGCAAATCCTCGCTGCATAAGGTATTTTCTCAATTACTCTCCTTAATTGAATCATAGACTAGCATAAATCCAAATTCCCCCTTTTCTATCTTTAATAAAGTTGACCTTATTAATTACATAAGAATTGATAATTTGACTCTCTGTGGGATCGATTCTTTCTTACCACTCTACTTGTAGCGAAGTTAGTGAGGTTTTATAAATGAACATTTTGACGTTGCAAACGACGCTCGTCAAATTTGGCGCCTTTGCCGGGGAGTCTAAATTGCTTTTCTTGTGTTTTTAATTTGGTTGACTTTGGTTGTTGACCATTTTATGGTCAACATCCATGCTATTAATCATTGACCTGTTGGAATTGCAGGGGATATGAGTGAAGTCAGGCCTACGACTTTAAGAAAAGGCGCTTCCGGGAGGCACCCCGTTATAAGAGGTAATTTTCCACTTTCATCCCTCTTTTGCCTTTGTTCTTTATTTGGCCAATAGGGACATTGTGTACTTTAAGTGTGGGGGAGGGAGATTACATCTTAACTATCCTTGTTTTTTCAAATTATTGAGTCAGTTTTCCCCATATTCGCATTTTTAGAGTCGGCTATCATATTTTTCCCTTATTTGATGCTTTGTGGAGTTCTATAATGGTGCGTCAAGTTTGGATATTTTTATTATGCCTTTGATTGTTCATATTACAATTGTGTATAATGATGATATGATTGATCTACTTTAGGACTATGACCCGAGCATGTAGTTTATGATTAGGATGCACTAGGTCCAAAACCAAGTTTGCATGACGACCCTATTTTCTCTAATTTTTACCAATTGATTCGAGAGTTCTGTCCCCTTCCTTCTTCATTAGAATAGAAAATAAAAAATTATAAAGAAAATATAAAGGTATTAAGGTCTAGGTAAGAGAAAGTCGGAAAGCACGCGTTACCCAAGGTTGAAATACTACCGAGGGAACGATCCTCTAAGGCACATTAAGCAAAGAATCTCATAGTCGCCTGGACCATAAAATGGAGAGGTTATACCAAATGAAAATAATAATTGGGTACGTAATAAATTGTGTGTGTAGGACGAAAAGGGACATTAGAAGAATACTATTGGATTAATTAGGGTTGCGGCTTGGTTTAATTACTTTCATTGGTGTGAGAAATCTTGCATTCTCTTCATGGATTTGAGCATGTCACTTGAGAATTTGTCTTACTTTTGATCTTGCGTTGTCATCCTTCATATATTATCTGGATAAAGATATCTTTTGCATAGTTTAGAGATTGATTTTCATGCACTTCCATAGGATTAAGTGTAGCTCGAATTTAGGGGGGGTGATTGATGCCACTATTGAGCAAGTTTAGAGTTTTATCGAGTCTTGCATTATTTTTAGTAGAATCTGAGTCTACGCTTGTTGCCTTGATGATTATAGGTACATAAGTGTGGGGGTATGATGAGTGACGTTTAATACGGCGTAAATGGTGGTCGTTAGCATCGTTCATAGACGAAATGGCCATGCGTTTCAACGTATTAGTGTGTTCCGGACCTCACTAGGAAAAGTTGTTAAACACAAGGAATACAAACATTCGGGTGAAGACCGAAGATGAAATGGCCAAAGGACAGAGCAAGTTAATGCACGCGAGAAGAACTGCTGAGATGTTGAGCTGAGTTTAGATGGCTCGTTATCCCTTATCCGATGTCCGATTGAGGTGATTCTATATCAAGGAGTTATATATTGAAGTCTACTTAAAGTCATTAAAATATGAGCTCAATCGGAGTTGTGAGTCAAAATTTGTTGTGATTTAACAGACATAGCTATTCTACAGAAACAGGGACGCAATCGTGCCCGTGCAGACGCGATCGCACCTTGCTCAATAGGGAGGATGTGATCGCGCCGCCATAGGTCTTCAACCGCATATTTCTCTTCTCTTGTGGGCTTGTTTTGGGCCTTTTTACCTACTTTCACTTGGGGTTCGGGCTTGGGACTCCTTTAGGTTATTTTTAGGTTTTCTCTCCTCTTTAAATAAGGAGGAAACCTTGCCTCTTTCATATGCTTAGTTCTAGGTTTAATTAGAGAGTTTTAGGGAGATTACGATTTTATTCAAGGTTAAGCCTATGGATGGGCTGGTTTGTAGACTTTCTCCCTTGGTTCTAATAAAGTATATCTCTTGAATTGTTTTAGTCTCTTGCTTGTATTGTAAAGTGATTGTGCTTTGTTTATGTATATTGACAACCTAGGTCTATAGATCTATTTAAAATACTAGGGCTTGGTTTATCCTAGTTGGTGAACCTTGCCTACTTAGTGGCACAAATCATTACTTGAACTAGTTGGGCTTATGGAGATGTGGAGATTAATGAGGTGTTGGCGCCAAGGGCAGTGCACTTTCCTATCTATTCATGAACACTATATTGCCTAGGAGATAGTCTTGATAGTGTGAGGGTTAGATTTGTAGGTGTAAGGGCGTTAGGACTACTTGACTTAATTATTTAATAAGGCACGTGGATTAGGATAATTAGAATATATTAATTAATGAAATGAACCCGATTAGCAAATAGGAAGTCAATCATCAAACCGACCATTCCGTAGTGAGAATCCCCATTGAATAAGGTATTTTCTCAATTATTCTCCTAATCATAGACTAGCATCAATCCAAATTCCCCATTTTTCTATCTCTAATAAAGTTGACCTTATTAATTACATAAGAATTGATAACTTGACTCTATGTGGGATTGACCCTTTCTTACCACTCTACTTGTAGAGAAGTTAGTGATGTTTTATAAATGAATATTTTGACGCTGCAAACGACACTCATCAGTTAGTAGTAAAAACGCTAGTCAAGGTAGATAGGCTATATTTTCCTACAGATTTCTATATGCAAGATATCGAAATGATAGGGAAGGCAGAACTATATTGTTAGGGATACTATTTATGAGAACGGGTGGCACTAAAGTAGACTTAGGGAGAGGGACATTGTTGTTAGAATTTTATGGAGAAGTGGTTAACTTTGAGATTGGGAGTAATGAGGAGTCTGGAGATGTTAGAGCGAGTGTTTTTGCAATAAAGTTAGTTGATCCCGAAAGGGATGTTGACAGGTTAGATTTAGTGTTGGCCGATGGGCCCCCATGTTAATGCTAGAGGGAGAAACCCTTCCTTCTCTTCCATCCATTTTTCAGGTACCCAGACTGACGTCAGATTTACCTCCGAGGCACTATGTGGAGATAAAGAGGAGATACTATAACGGTCTTAGAATGAATAAAAGAGGTATTAACCAGTACTGGATCCAAAAGGATGAGTTGGCTAAGAGGTTGGTCGGAGCAGGATGAGAAGAGAAAGACGTCAAGCCAACGACGTTAAACAAAGGCGTTGTCCGGGAGGAAACCCGGCAAAGAGGTAATTTTCTTTCTCCACTTGATTTATATGTGTCCTTATCTCACAACGAGGATATTGTGTACTTTAAGTGTGGGGGAGGGGATCTACTTCACCTATACCTGTATTTTAAAATTTTTGAGTCAGTTTTCCCTTTTGTTGAATTATTAGAGACGGTATTTTTAGTTTTTCCCTTGTTTTTGACTGTGTGAACTTATATAAAGATGCATGATCTTTCAAAATTCCAACTATGCCTTAGATGTTAATATTTCAAGTATGTATGGTGAGGATATGTTGGATTACGTAGAGGACTTAGGCTTGAGCATGTGGATTATGACTAGGACGCATTAAACCTTATTAAGATTACATAATCACCACCTTTCATTTAGTTTATCATTATAATGAATTGTTCCCATCCTTTTGCATCAAAAGAAAAAGAAAAAAATAAGGGTAGTGAGCTCTAAGTAAAAAGTCGGAAGAATACACGATCTCCAAGGTGTGAAGAATAACCGAGGGTTCGATCCTCCATGGCTTATTAAGAAAAAAGATTCATTCGTAGCTTGGACCGTAAAACAGACAGGTTCTACCTAAAAACAAATTGGCTCGGACCATAAAATGGACGGGCTCAACACCCAAAAGTAAAAGTAAAAGTGCAAAAAATGTAAATAGGGTAAAAGGGAGCAACAAAAATTGCATGTGATTGTAACTTGAGTAGAGTTGTGGTTGATGTTTGTTTTCAACGGTATCGGAACTTGTGCAGAATTATCATAAGTAGGAAGCATGTTAGGACGAGTTCTAGTCGCTTATTTAATCCTTCATTATTCAGATTTATACGTCACTTGGATGGAGACATCTTTAGTATAGTTTGGAGATTTAGGTGATTGCATTTGCGAAGAGGTAAGCATAGTTCGAATATTGGGGGATACTTGATACCATTGTTAGTTAGATAGAGTCTAGTTAGTTAATTTCCATCGTTTTGAATTTTTTGTTCAAGAGTCAGAATCTACACCCATTGCTTTATGATTGTAGGTACCCATAGTTAGAGTGCGGAGCAGATGACCATTACCGTCAATTTGTCCATACCCGCTAAGTTCGCCGTAGAGTTAGCAGTAGCTTACTCGAGGACAAGCAAGGTTCAAGTGTGGGGGTTCAATAGGCAGCGTGTAATACATCATAATACGTGGTCGTTAGCATCTATATCAAGGGATTTGGCATGTCTAGATTGCATATTACCATGATCCAAACCAAGCGGAGTCAAGAAACTAAATACGAGGATCACGGACGTCTGAAGGAATGACAGCCAAAAGAGTACAAGCCGAAGCCGCTCACGCTAGTGACACGAGCGCGCCTGGAGCGTGCAACCGCACAGGGCTCGCGCTTGTGCCCCTACACCGCGCGACCGAGCCAGCACACAGGACCAAATGTCCAAGGCCCGTCGTAGGATGCAACCACGTAAACAAATGTGTTCCCACGCCCTTGTCAGGTCAGGATTACTCTGAAACCCTACTTCCTCCTTGTGCTACGCTTGGGATTTTGGCGTCGTTCATTTGTAAAGTATGGGATAGGGTAAATTAGGTTAATTGTTTTGTCATTTTAGAATAAATAGGGAGAGCTTTCCTCCTCCCTGATCATCCTATCTTTTATCCATTATTCCATTTTATATTTTATATAGTTTTTAGCAATGAGCCTGGAGTAGTGTCCTAGACTTTGTATGGTTGGTTCGAGCCATTAGGCTGATTTAATGTGAGGTTTTTATCCATGATTATCAATTATAATACGTCTCTATTGCTTTATCCTCTTTCTTTTAATACCTATTGAATTGAATTTATATTCTGGATTGATCATCTAGGTTATCTAGTTCAATTTCATATAGCTAGGCTTAGGTTTATCCTAGTTGGAGAACCTAACCATTATAGTGTCAAAATCACTACCTATACTAGTTGGACTTGTAGGGATGTGGAGGATAATAAGGTGTTATTAGTCAAGCGTTGCATCTTCCTATCTATTCTTGTGCTTTATGTTGCCTAGGAGAAAGTCATAATAGTTTTAGGGCTGGATTCGTAGGTAAGAGTTATTAGGGCTAGATGACTTAATTTGCTATTTAGGAACAATGATTAGGAAAATTAGAGGACATATAGACTATAGTAAAACAAGAAAGAACCCAAATAGAGGAACCTAGGACCATTGAATCATGCTAATTCGTGAAGACCAACCATATGAAGTGTTCGTCCCATTTTAATCAAACAATCTTTAGAAATAAAATTTTCCAAATCCCCCTTGTTACCTTTCTAGTTAATCTAATTAATATCGTGAGAATTGATATCATTTCAGTTCCTTGTGGGATTCGTTTGAAGGGATTTATTTTGACCAGAGGGCCTAACGACACCTTTGTCAAATTGGCGCCACTGTAGTGGGACCAATTTTTCTTTTCTTATGATATTAGTTTGATTGACTGCGGTGCCGACTAGTGCATTGTCAGCACCCGGGCTACTAATCTTTTCCTTGTTGAGCTTGTTCCAGAGATCGAACGGACTTCTAGAAGAAGACTAAGCAAAAGAGCGGCAGAAACAATGGAAGATCCAGAGAATCCGGTCAACAACCAAGTCCCACAAAAGACCTCGGAATAGATACAAGCTAATCAATTGCTAATACATTAGTTTCTAGAAGCTTATGCACAACACAACAATCTAGCCGGAAACAAGACGTTGCGGGAGCGTACTACTCCCAACTTGACGCACCAGCCTCAAGCGGTGGTCCTACCACCACTTGCACATGGAGTGACCTTCGAACTTATACTCCCCACTTTCCATGGGATGCCTGGAGAAGACCCCATTATGCATCTAAATCAATTCCACGACATTTGCATGACCATTAAACCGGTCAATGTGTCGGAGGAGCAAATAAATATGAGGGCATTCTGCTTCACGTGAAGGATACAGCTAGAGCTTTGTATTACCACCTCCCCATATGCATTATAGACAGATGGGATAACTTGCACCAAGAGTTTCTTAACCGCTACTTTCCGGTGGACAAAGCAAACGCGCTGAATAGAGAGATCACGCAGGTTGAGAAGAGAGAGGGGGAGTCATTATACGACTACCTAGAGAGATTCAAAGGGATTTGTGTTAGCTGGCCTTTTTACGGCTATGAGCAGCAGGACATGGTGATGTTCCTTACTCAAGGGTTGCTTACTAATTAAAGTAGAATGGTTAACATTGCGTGCGAATGAAGCATTCTCAACGTGATTCCGTAAGATGCTATGGAAAAACTGGAGAACATGGCCGAGAGTACAAGGAGTTTTGTGCGGACTTGCACCAAGAGACGGTGAATGTTGCAAATACCAAAGTTCAGGTCCGGAAAATGAAATGGCTGAAACAAAGAAGATGTTTGGAATCCTACTATTGAAAAGTAAGAAGCATACCGCATGAGTCTAGAGACATGCGCAAGTTCAACCAATCATTCAGACCAATGTCCAGAGTTGCTGGAAAACACATTTGCAGAGGTGAATGCGATGGGAGGGTATGAATTTCCTCGGCCTTGGGAAAATCAACAACAAAACTTTCATCCTAGATATAGAGATCAGCAGGACCAACAGAGATGGAGGCCCTGCGAAGAGCAGCAGAATTCAGGAGCACCTACTATGGAGATGATTAAGGATCTGACCAAGACCATCATCACACTTGTGTCCAATGCCGAAACACAAATGTTAGACTCAAGAATCTAGAAGTCCAAGTGGAGAAAATAGCGCAAAAAATGTCCATGCTGGTTCGAACCCAATCAAATTCACCACTGTATCAAACTGTGGTGAAGCCGAACCAAGGTCAAACGAGCAAAAATCTTAAGAATATCAGTGTAATGGCATTGAGGAACAGTAGGAACTCAGGGAAGAGAGTAGGCCAAGAGGAGGAAATACAAAGGGATCCGACAGAGGCGCGCTCGCACATAGACTTGCGCAACTGCGCGACCATTATTGAGAGCTCATGCGGCCACGTCCCCATAAAATGCGAGCACACATGCATTATCGAGAGTGTACGCGATCGTGTACCCACCGAGCGCGCTTGCGCCAACGTTAATGAGGGAATGCGCAACCGCGTCCTCTAGGAGCGTGACCGCGCGTTTACGATACCAGTTTTCGGAAACATGGCGCGGCAGCGCCCCATCGAGCGTGACCGTGTGAAGGTTACAGAGAGCAGGCGCGACCGGCCCCCCAGATTTGCGACCACGCCCACACTAATGCCGAGAAGGATGATCCTGCAAAGAAGAATGTTTATGAGATAGCCTCAATAGAGAAAGAAGAGGAGCCAGACAAGCTGAGAAGCGATTTCAAGCTCCGATACAGCAACTATGTACGCCCTAACCTCCCTCCACTCTATTAGGAGAATCCACCGGCCCCCTTTCTTGAAGCACTAAGAGATACTAGGAAGCCGAGAGATGCTAAAGAGATGTTTGACATATTCAACAAGTGCACCGTAAACATCCCACTACTTAAGTTGGTCCAAAGAATAATGAGGTACGAGTTTCCCAAAGAACTGTGCATGGTCAAGATGAAGTAAAAGATGAAGGAGACTAGCAGAGTAACATCCGGAGAAAGAGTGTCCGCAATCTACCAGCAGCGCATGCCCCGTAAGTTCAATGATCTTGGTATGGTAACTGTCCCGTGCAAAATAGGCAACACTAATTTTGATCGAGCAATGATAGACTTAGGTGTTGCTATAAATATCTTTCACCCCATCTGCAACCAGTTAGGACTTGATCCCTTAAATGAGACATATATTTCTAGTCCAACTAGTTGATGGATTGATTATTCGCCCTAGGGGGGTAGTAGAAAACGTGCTAGTTATGGTAGATGGGTTATTTTTTCCTACAAATTTCTATGTGCTAGATACGGAGAATGATAGGGAAGGCGTACCTATATTGCTAGGGAGACCGTTTATGAGAACGGATGGCACTAAAGTAGAGTTAGGGAGAGGAACATTGTCGTTATAGTTTGATGGAGATGTGGTTAGCTTTGAGATCTGGAGTGATGAGGAGTCCGGAGATGATACAACGAGTGTTTTTGTAATAAAGTTAGTTGATCCCAAAAGGGATGTTGACAAGTTAGAGTTAGCGTTGGCCGATGGGCACCCCATGTTAACGCTAGAGGATAAACCCCTCCTTCTCTTCGAACCCATTTTTCAGGTACCCAGAGTGACGTAAGAATTACCTCTGGGGCACTATGTGGAGACAAAGAGGAGATACGATAAGGGGCTCACAAAGAAGAAAAGATGTATTAAGCAGTACTGGATCCGAAAGGATGATTTGTCCAAGAGGTTCTTCGAAGCAGGATGAGAAGAGAAAGACATCGAGCCAACGACGTGAAACAAAGGCACTGTCCGGGAGGCAACCCGACGAAGAGGTAATTTTCTTTGTCCACTTGAGTTATATGTGTTCTTATCTCACAATAAGGATATTGTGTATTTTAAGTGTGGGGGAGGGGATCTATTTCACTTATCCATGCATTTTGAAATTTTTGATTTAGTTTTCCCTTTTGTTGAATTATTGGAGTCGGTATTCTTAGCTTTTCCCTTGTTTGTGACTGAGTGAAGTTCTATAAAGATGCATGATCTTTGAATCTCACTCATATGCCTTAGATGTTAATATTTCAAGTATGCATGGTGAGGATATGATGGATTAAGTAGATGGCGTAGGCTTGAGCATGTGGATTATGACTAGGACGCATTAGAACCTTATTAAGATTCCATAATCACCACAGTTGCTTTAGTTTATCATAGTGTCATAATGAATTATTCCCGTCCTTTTCCATCAAAAGAAAAAGAAAAAATAAGGGTAGTGAGCTCCATGTAAAAAGTGGGAAGAGCACGTGATCTTAGAGGTGTGAAAAATAACCAAGGGTTCGATCCTCCATGGACTATTAAGCAAAGAGTTTCATTTGCAGCCTTGACGGTAAACTGGATAAGTTCTACCTAAAAACAAATTGGCCCAGACCATAAAATGGACGGTCCCGGCACATAAAAGTAAAAGTAAAAGTGCAAAAAGTGTAAATAGGATAAAAGAGAGCAACGAAAATTACATGTGATGTAACTTGAGTAGAGTTGTGGTTGATGTGTGTTTTCAACGGTATTGGAACTTGTGCAGAATTATCATAAATAGGAAGCATGTAAGGACGAGTTCTACTCACTTATTTAATCCTTCATTATTCATATTTTATTTCACTTGGATAGAGACATCTTTAGTATAGTTTGGAGGTTTAGGTGATTGCATTTGCATAGAGGTAAGCATAGTTCGAATATCGGGGTTACTTGATACCATTGTTGGTTAGATAGAGTCTAGTTAGTTAATTTGCATTGTTTTGAATTTTTTGTTCAGGAGTCGAAATCTACACCCATTGCTTTATGATTGTAGGCAACCAGAGTTAGAGTGCGGAGTCGACGACACTACCGTCAATTTGTCCATACCCGCTAAGTTTGTCGTGGAGTTAGTAGTAGTTTACTCGAGGACGAGCAAGGTTCAAGTGTGGGGGTTTGATAGGCAGCGTGTAATACATCATAATACGTGGTCGTTAGCATCTATATATGGGATTTGGCATGTCTTGAGTGCATATTACCATGATCCCGACCAAGTGTAGTCAAGACACTAAATATGAGGATCATGGACTTCCAAGAGAAAGCCAACCAAAAGGGTACAAGGCGGAGCCGGTCACGCCAGTGACGTCAATGCGCTTGGAGTCGCACGACCGCGCAGGGCGCACGTCCGTGCCTCTAAACGGGAAACTGTGCCAGCCAACGGGACCAAAATTCCAAGGCCCGGCCTAGGACGTGACCTCTACGACACAAGCGCTCCCGCGCCCGTTTCAGGCCGGGATTAATCTGAAACCCTACTTCTTCCTTGTGCTGCGCTTGGGCTTTGGGCTTCCTTCATTTGTAGAGTGTGGGCTAAGGTTAATTAGGTTTATTGCTTTGTCATTTTACAATAAATAGGGGGATCTCTGTCTCCTCTCTAATCATCCCATTTTTTATCCATTATTCCATTTTACAATTTACGTAGATTCTAGCAATGAGCCAGGAGTAGTCTTAGACTTTGTATGGTTGGTTTGAGTCATTAGGTTGATTCAATGTGAGGTTTCTATCCTTGCTTCTCATTTATAATATGTCTCTATTGCTTTATCCTCTTGCTTTTAATACCTATTGAATTGATTTTTCATTCTAGATTGATCACCTAGGTTGTTTAGTTCAATTTTATATAACTAGGCTTAGGTTTATCCTAGTTGGAGAAACTAGCAATTATAGTAGCAAAATCACTACCTGGACTAGTTGAACTTGTAGGAATGTGGAGGATAATGAGGTGTTAGTAGCCAAGTGGCGATGCATCTTCCTATCTATTCGTGTGCTTTATGATGTCTAGAAGAAAGTCTTAATAGTTTTAGAGCTGGATTCGTAGGTAAGGGATATTAGGGATGGTAACATAATTAACTATTTATAAACAAGGATTAGGGCAATTGGAGGAAATATAGGCAATAGGAAAAGGGGAGAGAACCCAAATAGAGGAACCTAGCACCATTGAATCATGCTAATTGGTGAAGACCAATCATATGAAGTGTTCGTTTCATTTTAATCAAACAATCTTTAGAAATCAGTTTTTACGAAATTCCCCTTTGTTACTTTTCTAGTAATCTAATTAATATCGTGAGAATTGATTTCATTTCGGTTCCTTGTGGGATTCGACCCTTACTTGTCACTCTACTCTTAGAGGAGTTTGAAGGAATTTATTTTCAGCAGCATGCCTAACGACACCTCTGTTAGTGGGTATGTCTGTCGGAGGGGATAGCGGCATATTCGTTGGAGGTGACGGTGATAGCTCAGTCGGGGGTGAAAGCAGCATCTCATTCGGAGATAATGTTGTTTCAGAAGTAAAAAAAGTGTGTTAAAAAGAAGTTCGTTCTTGTCAAATTCTCTTATGCATCCTCTTTCTTTTCTTATTTAAATTTAAAAAATATGAGAATCAACATTATGAATTCTCTGAATACAAGAATAACTAAAGCAAGAGAAGTGGTTGGAATTGTTTAAAGAGAACAACACAAAACAGAGTGTAACCCGTCCCCTTAAGTCTGAATCCAAGATGCTAGCAACCCGTCATCTATATTGGGTATTCAATATTTCTGTGTTGGGTATTGGGTATTCAATGTTTCTGTATTGGGATTGACTTTGTGCTTATCAAGTATTTCTATATTGGGTATTCAGTAGAAATGTTATTTTTGCTAGTGCATAACGACAACACATCATCTATAATTTTGCGACAACAATGAAAAACAAGATGAAGGAAATGTCTATCACAGTTTTAACAATGAGATAAGTTTTAAATATATATGCTTCAAATGTAAATGTTAGTTTTGTATGCTTTAGTTAAGTTTACAGAATATATCTTTTAAGTGCCAATGAAAAAATGAAGGAAATGTATATATTTGAAGGTGTAGACGTTACTTTTTATATAAAATGTATGCTTTAGGTTTAAAAAGTTGGAATTATTAGATACGATTTAGGTTCGTATTATATATTTCACATTTCTAGTTCCAAGTTTATATAAAAAACATTACCTTATAAGCATGTATAAATCGACAAGGTAAACTATCTTTATAAAATTATGGCGGGAAAATCGAACGTCATGTTTGTGTCTACACATATATGTGATATTTCTATGTTGAAGTGAAACATGGGTTGGTCTCTGGCTTCCACCTCTCGACGTATGTGGTTATCCGCTGACTATCCACATGCTTCTACATCAGATACGGGATGTGCTTTAGGCCTATGTTAATAGCAGCTAGCACCGCTGGCATATTGGCCTCTACAGTCCAGGCTTTGAGACATGTGTGCCAATGCTAGAAGTTAACGGTCTGAATGTCTAAAATTATATGGATTATCATATCAAACATGCGATGTGAAAAAAATCGTATACTTACACCTAACAACATAACTTACAATCCCTTTATACTTATCGAATGTGATGTGATTGGTGAAGCTATGCAACAATGTAGGGATTTCTAGCCCCCGGGAGTTTATCCTATCATATAAGGGTCGATACTTGAGATGTTGTTTGATCTAGACGGTCTAGACATCAACGGTGTACCTACTTCCTCTTGTGCAACAACATTTTCAGATTCTTGTTTTGCCCACGGTCTAGTTCCCTTGCACTGCGGTAAATCCTGCAAAATATTTCAAATTTTTTTATTAATACGTTTCTTTCAACTTATCTTATGAAAATTAATGTTAGTTAAAGTATAGTAAATAATTATGTACACGGTCTTGATGCCTTTCATCATAATTTCATCTTGCGGGTTCTGCGCAAAGGCAGAGAAATCGGATTGTTTTTTTTTTTACATACCGCCGTGAAACTCTTCCTGGGTGTACTACTCCAACAACTCCTGCGACGAAGATACCTCCGACATTTAAACATGCATCACGGTAGTTTAATGTGAAAGTTATGCAAATGAATTTGTCATGTAGGATGGGACACTAATGGATCTTCTTGGATCATAATCCACTAATCCATGTGTTACATCACTAAAGGACACCACAACATCGCCCTTCTTCTTCTTTCGAACGTACCCAGCTCTTGATAGTCTCTAAGCTCTTGTTGCCTCATCTGAAACTTATATTTCCTTGTCTTTCCTAGCAACTTCTTCTACTTTTCTAACTGCATCCCGCTTTCTATGACGTCCGGCTCTCCTAGTTTGAGAAACAATTTTTTTCATCTTGTCTTGTAAAACCAAATATACTATATAATTAAATAGTGAATAAAATTTATGAAATTACAGGAAAGTAATGTATTGATTTACAGAACTCTTGTTTCTGCATAAAACATTTCATTGATTCTTTTTTTGCTATGACATTGTTGTTTTCAGGAGCCAGCTATAATTCTACAATTTCTGGACTGGCTCCCCGGTTCGTAGCAAAGCTCCTCAGCAAGCTTCGCGACAAACCAGGTTGCCATTCTAGAAGCTGAATTTTGGTTGGGTCCCTAAAACACTAGTGTCACAGGCACATAAATAAGTCGGCAATAACAGATAGCAAGTATTATATAATATAAGAAGTCAAATCTTTGTTATTGTGGTGTATTTGGAATATAGGCCACTCGGTATGTGTGGGTATGGTCAACTCGGTCTGAGGGGATAGCGGCAGCTTCGTTGGAGATGACGGAGGCAACTCAGTCGGAGGTGAAAGCAGCAGCTCAATCGGAGATAACCTCCACCATAGACAAAACCACTACAAAACCACTACAAAAGACTACTAAATTACGTCGGAATTGTAGTAGTGAATATCTAAGAATGGGGGATTTGATATGAGGCAATCATGTTGATTTAACTCACAAGATTTAACACATATTTATGTTAGTTTTAAGCTACAATTGTCAAGTTGTAATCATTCAATCTAAAAAGGATTATCAAGCATTTAAGGGTGTTTACACATTTTTGAGAATATTAGAGATTATCTATTGAAGGAGTTACAGATTATGAAGTTTCCAGAAATATTAAGTTGAAGGGTAGCTAAAAGTCAACAACCAAGTCGTCATGCCCCGTGTCAAGGTGATTGTAGATGATAACTTCATTTTCAAATATTGTTGATGCAGTTAATAAAGATAAGAGAATTTTAACAGAACCGCACCGCTACACTCGCGCCCAAATTTGTTAGGTCCCGCGTCCACAAGAACATTATAGAAAGTATAGGTAGTTCTCATTTCACCTTGAGTGTCCTATTTTAATACTATTTTTATCCTATTTAAATTAATTAGATTAGATTTCAAACCACTTTTTATTAGTTTTTGTGCTAGGCTAAAATTAGGATAACATTGTCTCCTATATAAAGAGCCCTCTCCATAAGAACCTTAGTGTGATGGTTTAGTTTATTTTCCCTTTTTCTTAGTTTTCCATGACTATGAAGGTCTAAGTTTTATTGTTTTCTTTATAATTTGAATTTTATACAGAGTTTCAGTTTTTGTAAGTATTTATATCTCAGTTCTTAATTCTACACATGTTTTTGGTGGCTGACTTGATTATGAAGTTGATTGTTTTATGTACTTTGTTAGATTGACAAGTCTAGTTCTATATTGCATAGTATTATAAAAGTAATACAATATTTAATATAGTTAGTCTGGTTGCGTGAATGTTAAAATAGGGAGTTGCATACATAGATGGATTTTGTCAATTCTGGTTCCATCTTATTCTACTAATCCTTCCAATCATACTTCAGGAACCATAGATCTAGATAAGGATAACACAGGGATTAATACTTATAGGTAAAAATAAATACAATGATCAAAACTATTAAGATGTATACATGGATTTGTTAAGTGAAACAATACTCTTCAGCAATTGATAGAAAAAAGTTATTTTTGCATTCATACAAACCAAAAACCACCTTTCAAGTTCCACGTAAAGCTATTACCTCTTTTATTGATATCACACTTTTTCTATGGGATAGACCTTTTGCGTATCAAGTATTTCTGTATTGGGTATTCAATAGAAATGTTAATCTTGCCAGTGCATAACGACAACACGTCACCTATCAATTTTGCAACAACAATGAAGAACAAGATGAAGGAAATGTCTATCACTATTTTAACAATGAGGTAAGTTTTAAAAATATATCTACAAATGTAAATGCTAGTTTTGTATGCTTTAGTTAAGTTTAAAAATGTATGTTTTAAGTGTCAATGAAAACAATGAAGGAAATGTATATACTTGTAGATGTAGACTTTAGTTTTGTTTTATAAAATGTATGCTCTAGGTTTAAAAAGTTGGAAAGATTAGATATGTATTAAGTTGATATTATAGATTTTATGTTTCTAGTTCCAAGTTTATATTAATTATTTACCTTATAAGCATGTATTAATCAACAAGGTAAACTATCTTCATAAAATTATGGCCGGAAATAGAACGTCACGTTTGTGTCTACACATAAACGTGATATTCTATGTTGAAGAGAATCATGAGTTGCTCTCTGACTGCCAGCTCTCAACGAATGCGGTTATCTGATGACTATCCATATGTTTGTACATCAGATATGGGATGTGGTCTAGGCCTACGTTAATAGCAGCTAGCACCGCTGCCATATTGACCTCTAGAGTCCAGCCGTTGAGACATGTGTGCCTATCCTGGAAGTTAACTGTCTAAACTTCCAAAATTATATGGATTATCAGATCAAACATGCGATGTGAAAAAATTTCTATACTTAAGAAGAAACACCTAACAACAAAACTTACAATCCCTTTATACACGTCAAAAGTTATGTGATCGGTGAAGCTGCGCAACAAAGTAGGGATTTCCCGGGGAGTTTATCCTAGCATAGAAGGGTCAGTCCTTGAGATGTTGTTTGATCTTGACGGTCTAGACGTTGACGGTGTTCCTACTTCCTCTTGTGCAACAACCTCTTCATATTCTGGTTGTGGCCACGGTCTAGTCCCACTGTACTAGGGTAAATCCTGCTAAATATTTCAATTTTTTATTAGAGATTTTTTTTTAAAACCACCTCTTATATCGATAATTGTTTTAAACCACTCCTTATATATATTTTGTTATCAATGCAACACCCCTTTGTCATTTCCGTTAAAAATCCGTTAAAATCTGTGCAAATTACCACCCCGTATATATTCCGTTATCAATGCAACACCCCTTTTAACGGATTTTTTAACGGAAATGACAAAGGGGTGTTGCATTGGTAACGGAATATATATAAGGGGTGGTTTAAAACAATTATCGATATAAGGGGTGGTTTTTTGAAAAATGGCCCAAATAAGGGGTGGTTTAAAAAATTTCTCTTTTTATTAATATGTTAGTTTCAACTTATCTTATGAAAATCAATACTAATGAAAGTATAGTAAATAATTATGTACATGATCCAGACACCCTTCATCAATAATTTCATCTTGGGGGTTCTGAGCAAAGGCAGAGACATCGAATTGTTGTTGTTCTAGCATACCACCGTTGAACTCTTGTTGGGTGTACTACTGCAACAACTCCTGCGACGACGATACCTCAAACATTTAATCATACATCATGGTAGCTGAATGAGACAGTTATGTTGATGAATCTGTCATGTAGGACGGGACAGTAAAGGATGTTCGTGGATCATAATCCACTAATACACGTGTTGCATCACTAATGGACAACACAACATCGCCCTTCTTCTTCTTTCAGAGGTACCGAACTCCTGATAGTCTCTAATCTCTTGCTCCCTCTTCTGCAAGAAATATTTCCTTGTCTTTCCTAGCAGCTTCTTCTACTTCTGTAACTGCGTCCCTCTTTTTATGACGTCCGACTCTCCTAGTTTGAGAAATAATTTTCTTCATCTTGTCTTATAAAAACAAATAAACTATATAATTAAATATTGAATAACATTTATGAAACTATCAAATTACAAGAAAGTAATGTATTGTTTTACAAAACTCTTGTTTCTGTATAAAACATTTCGTTGATTTTTTTTGGTGTGACATTGTTGTTTTTCGTGAGCCAGTTACAATTCTACAATTTCTGGACTGGCTCCAGCTTCGTAGCAAAGCTCCTCTGCAAGCTTCGAGACGAACCAGTTCGCCATTCCACAAAACTGAATTCTGGTTGGGTCCCTAAAACACTAGTGTCACAGCCACAAAAACAAGTCGACGATAACAAATAGCAAAAAAAAAAACGGTTTTCTCCTACATTCATCTTTCAAACACAATTCAACTATACGTACGCATCTAATTTCAAATCCAAATTTAAAATTTTAAAATTCTAAATCCTAATTAACAAAATTAACATATAATCATAAAATTTCATGATAATACGTATCAATCACAAGAAATTTTGAGTTTTTAGTATAAATCACAACAACAATATTAAAATTATGGTATAATCAAATTAAATAAGCTCTACTCTAAAGATTCAAGAATAATAACAAGTAAGCGATAAAAGAGGAGATTACTAACCACTATTAGTAGAAATGAAAGAGAAACATAAGGAATCGAGCAACGAGATTCACGACGAAGGTAGAAGGCGTCGATATATTTTTTTTGTTCTAAAGCGAAGAGGAGGCGAAAAGGGTAAGTAAATGTGACTTTTGGATCCTAAATTTGGCTTTTCTAGCAAATTAATTAGCTCTGTGACGAAGTTAAGGAAGGAGCTTCGTGACAATGCTCTGTGACAGAGCTTCATGAAAAAAAAATTGTTAAGAGTTTCGTGAAGAATTTCCCTCCATAAAAACATGACGAAACGTAACTATTAGAAAAAAGAATGTGGTACAATATTTAGCCATACCCGATTTTAATGAAGAAGTTATTTGAGATTGTTTGTATAGGTCAGGGGCGGATTTAGGGTGGGTATTAGGGGGGCCCGGGCCCCCTGTTTACCCGACCCCGGGTACTTATATTTAGGGTAAAAAAAAACAAAAAAAAAAGATATATTTTAAGAAAATCCAATTTATAATAGCAAAATTCTCTAGTTAAGGTGGTAAGCTCTAATTATACTATGTAAAGGTCTTGAGTTCAATTCCCATATTCATCCAATCTCTCCTATTTTTGATATTTTATTAATAACTTTCACTATATTTTTACTAAATGGTTATATTTATCGTTATAAATATATTTTATTTATTATAATTAATAATAAATTTGTTATTATTATATATTAATAAATATATTTTATGAATAACTTTCACTATATGTAATGACCCCCTTCAAAATATTCCTAGATCCGCCATTGGTTACAGCGTATGTGTAATGTTGACATGTCTCCTCTATTCTCTTTCCCAGCCTTGTTCCAATTTCCATGAATTAAGGAGATTAGTTAATTAATCACGTGATTAAACTAAAGTATGATTTAGTTTGATGATACCGTGGTAAGGACGATTTGTTTGTCTCTGAAACAAGTCAAGCCCACTGCCCAGTCCTCTCATGTGCCCAGGCTGAGAGTCTGTGTCACTATCAGTCAATTAATTTCAGATTCCTGTAAACAACTTGTACTTAGTACAGTAATTAGTGCCCCGAGGACTGCAAGTTTCCAAAACTGAATCTGGGTTTGAAGAACTGAATTTGTATATCGATACTACATGCATTTGTTTAGTTCGAGCATCCACCATAATCTATACTCTCAAGGATTCGCAGTTTTCCAGAAGGTGGATTTGGTTTGAGGGGAGTGAATACTAAGTCTATTTGACCATCCTTTCATAAAATAATAGTTGATTTATTATTCATATTAAAATTGGATGAGTATCAAGATTATTTCCTTGTTGATAACGGTATTAGATCCATTTATGTGGTATACGGAGTCTATTTAACCAAAATTTGAGAAAATACTAGGTGATTTATCAACCTGTAACAAATCCGTAATGAAAATATATTTTATTTAATAATAATATGGTGCAAATTATAGTGAATTCAAGGTGCATGAAATCCAGCCATGTAAACCTTCAAGACGGGGGCATATACAACGTCATCAAGTGTAAAGATGAATCTTCACAATGATACACCAACATGTAAGTAATACGCGAAATGGGCACTCTTCATCAATAAGAACTTGAAATAAACAAACAAACTGATTAGGAGTTTAAATATAACCGCAAACGAAAAATGCACCCATTTAAGAAGTCTACATTTTATTTCAACCCAAACTCCATTTTTAGTTAAAATAGACATTACATTAATTCAATTAAGACATATAAACATGATAATTTATATCTAAAAATGAAAATTACATTCTAGATATAGACATGAATTACATTAAATTAGAATACCTTCAAAAAAATTCGAAATTAACTAGAAACCATATCTTTATGACCTTGAATATGCTAAAATTCAAGAGAAAATGAACAACATTAGCTCTTAGGTTGGACGGTAGCTCGGGAAACTGGGGGCGTCGAAAGTGGAGGAGAATAAGTAGGGTAAAGATGAAGGAGAAAATTTTGTCTTCTATAAGGGTTTTTGACAACTCGGTTGAAGGTGTCGATGACAGCTCAGTCGGAGTGCCAGTGACAGTTCGGTCGGAGGTTCTAGTGACAGCTCGGTCGGAGCTGACACGTTCTTCTCATGGTGAGTTGGTGTACACTGACAAACATCATATAATTAAGTACATGCTTTAAGTCGTATTCATTGTGCACTTGAAGGATAAAATCCAACAAATTTACGGTAACTTTTTTATACTTCTATTCGAAATTATTTTCTTTATTTAGAGACTCTAACAAGAAAATTTTCCGTTCATGACTATATTTAGACTGCTAGTTACTTTTTTTAAAATTCAAATTCTTATTGATGAAGAGTGTCCACATCCCACTATTCATCATATATAGTAAATAAAATATATTTTGTCACGGTTACTTCAAGATTAAGCACGGTTTTGACATAATTTAATACATCACCAACTAGACTCAAAATATTATATATAACATCCAAATGGAAGGAAATGCGATTATGGACAAGGAAACAACCTCGATACTCATTTCGGATTCTTATAGGTAGTAAATCCACTATTATTTTGTCAAAAGATGGGTAAATAGACTTGAAATATGTTATATAATATGCAAATGGATTGAAACATGGTTACCGCTCTCCTTGATACTCATATCGTTATGCTATAGGTTACTAATCATATTTTGTTTAGTCAAAACTTGTTAAATAGACTCTATATATGTTATATAATATAAGAAGTCAAATCTTTACTATTGCGGTGTATTTGGAAGATAGGGCGCTCGGTATGTGTGGGTATGGTCAACTAGGTCGGAGGGGATAGTTGCAGCTTTGTTGGAGGTGAAAGAGACAGCTCAGACGGAGGTGAAAGCAGCAGCTCATTCAGAGATAATGTTGTTTCAATAGTAAAAAAACATGTGTTAAAAAGAAGTTGATTCTTGTAAAATTCTCTTACGCATCCACTTTCTTTTCTTATTTAAATTTAAAAATTTTGAGAATCACCATTGTGAATTCTCTGAATGCAAGAAAAACTACTGGAAGAGAAGTGGTTGGAATGGTTAAAAGAGAGGCGGCACTCTCTGTTAGTATATTAGATTAAAAAATATGGGTACAACAACACAAAACTGGGTGTAGCTAGTCCTCTTAAGTCCGAATCCAAGATGCTAGCAACTCCAACAGGTGGCAAATCCAGAAATGTGACACCAATTGGAAAAAAAAAAGAGTAAGAGAGGCTAGGGACTCCGCGCCTATTCTCCTCCCTAACCACATGACAGAACTGGCATTGCGAGTTCCTACAAATTAAGTCTTTTGCTATAGACAAAAGAGACATCGATGCATAGGTTCGCTCAAAAACAGATTGACAAGAGTCGAATCTGCTTCCATGCAAACCCTCCTGAACCCCAAAGACCACGTTAATCTAAGACCCGACACAACACCCCATAATTCAGCCGTTGGGAACATGTAAACCCTCATGGGGTGATTTTGTCCATAACGTCGGGGTTTGCATCCTCTTTTTTATGAATTAAAATTCCAGAAATCCTTATTTTTCTATCCATGTCGGGTCATCACAAAGTCAGTTGACAGCACGACATTTCAGTCCTAGGCAATTTCCGCTGCTGTCTAAGCAACAGTAGCGGGAATGGAATATGGATATATGTCAACCCATCCATTACAGGTATAAGTCCCCTTTCTCTATTGTGTTAATATCCCCCTTGCGCACCCATTATAGTGCTGCATTTTTCTACTCAATGACAAACTGATGCATTGATCCAAACCTAACAGAATGCGAACAAATGCAGGAATATAAATATAATGTATCAAATCTAATGACGATGTTATCTTACCTTTTGCATCCGTTCTTGATCGCTTCATTAGACTTTAATGGCAGTAGCAGAATTTTTAGATACAATATTTGCTTAAATAAAACATGTGTATATATGAACTTGTTTAAGAACATACACAAATGGCTCCATATTAGAGTTCAAGTATCAAACTCATCCAATCAGAGTACCATCCAATTAAGTAATGGCGTATTTATTATCATAAAATAAGCTCATAGAGCAGATGATCAAAAGAGGAAGTGAACTGTGCGTAAGAAATAGCAATACAATATTACCTAGATGAACACGTATATGTCCATCAATCACCTTTATTTGTTTGGTAACATACACCCGTACATACATACCTTAGCATATATTGCTTATGTAGTGGTACATATAGTGGAAATAGTACATTGTACTAGAGAGGAACACTTTGAAGCACGACGGTTTCAACGGTGAGACCAGGGCCGAATCCCAACAAGACTCCCCATTCATGCCCTTCTCCGGTTGTACCTAAGGAATCATGAATTGACTTTCTTCTTATGTCATCAAGGATGAAGAAAACACAGGCACTGATCATGTTCCCGTACTCGCTCAAAACATTACGAGAAGCCCTCAGTTTGTCCTTTTCAAGGGACAAATTCTTTTCTATTTTATCAAGAATAGCCTTCCCACCAGGGTGAGCAGCCCAGAATATAGAGTTCCAATCGCTAATCCCTAGTGGCTCAAAAGCGTCCATCAAGATCCCCTCTATCTTATCAGCAATCTTAGCGGGAACTTCCTTTGCTAGATGAACAAGTAGCCCTGCTTCCTGAACGTCCAAGGACACAGCTCCCTCAGTCTCTGAGATGATGGTTTGTGATGCTGACAAGATTTGGAAAATGGGCCGCTCCTCGAGAATCTCTACTGGGTCGGATCCAACCACCAGGGCGGATGCCCCATCACTGAACAACATTTGGCTAATCAGGGAGTCTATATGGCCCTCCTTTGGTCCTCGGAAGCAGAACACGATGCTCTCCGAGCAAACAACAAGCACCCGAGCACCCTTGTTGTTCTCCGCCAGGTCTTTGGCCAATCGGAGGGTTGTGCCCCCTGCGAAGCATCCTTGCATATTGATCATGAAACGTTTCACCGTGGGATTCAAGCCCATGAGCTTGGTTAGTTGGAAGTCTGATCCCGGTGTTTGAACACACCCCGTGTTGCAGAAGATGAGGTGAGTTATCTTCGACTTGTCTTGTCCCCATTCTTCTATGGCTTTTATTGCCGCCTCTTTCCCAAGATTTGGTATTTGTGTTGCTAGCATTTTTTGGCGGACATCAAAGGATGGAGCGCTAAACTCACACATGTTGGGGTTGTTTCTCAACATCTCTTCAGTATGAAATAAATATCTCTTTTTTATCATAGACTTTTCACCTGAAATAATCAATAAAACACAAGATCAGATTACTTTAGTGAAGGTATATTAATTATAATTTTTATGATATGATATTATTTTAAAATTTAAATGTTAAAAGAAAGGGGGGTGAAGTGTTTCAATTTTTTTTGAAACCTTACTCCGAAATTATGAAAACAAATATGTTTCTTCAAAAGAATTGTAAAACTATTTTATAGTATATCATTTTCTACGCAACTAGTTAATGTCTTTTTATTTTCTACTTACTACGTTGATTTCAATATTGTTAGCTAGTACGTATTGATCGATCTTATGTTCTATGAATTATATGTGTTCTAAGATTGGAACTATTGCACATGAGTGCACAATGTACATGAGTTCACATTTCAGATACACTTTAGATTTTAAAGGCCTTAAATTTTCAATTTATACATTTTCTCCGTAAACAAATTTGGTATTATTTTTGTGACATTTCATCTTAGTTTATTAATAAGATGAGTTTACTTTGTAGACAATTAATATTAACGCAATGGATAAGATTCTAGTGAGAAAGTTTTTATTTATGTGAAATAAGAATAAATATTAGTCATTTGTTATTTTCAAATCCTATGATTAGGATTAATTGTAAGCAGTCAAAAATCATAGTCAACAATGGTCAACGGTCAACACTAGCATTGACCAATATTTGTTTTTAAAATTTCTGCACTCAAATTTTTTTGTGAGCACAAATTATTTTCTCTTCCATCATTTTGCAACACTTTGTATGTAAATGTGCGACAAAGTGTACGTAAATGTGCAACAAAATCTATACAAATGTTCATAGAAATATGAGTAGTTTTAGTTGGTTTTTTTTATGAATCAATGTGCACCAATTTATGATACATGTGCAAGATATTTATCGTAAATTTGAAAGATTTTATAAGTAACTATACAAGATAGTATGAATAATGTATAATATTTTGTAAATAATTGTGCATGATTGTATGAGTAAATGTGCAAGGTTTTATAAATAATTGTGAAAGATTGTTTGAGTAATGTGCAATGTATTTTAAGTAAATGTAAATTAGAATGTGATTAGGTTTCGTTGATTTCCTACAAAAGTAAATGTGCATTTAATATCATTACTGTGCGAGGTTCTCTTACAAAATGTGCAATGTATTTCTGAACAATGTGCCCCTTCTAAATATGGTTGTTATAGATTGCATCAAATATACATAAATTTTCTACATGTGCATAATATTCTTATTAAATATGCAAGATTTATTGAGTAATTGTGTACCATCATCTCAGTAAATGTGCAAGGTATTCTAAGTAACTGTATAATGTTATTATGATTAAATGTAAGCTGGAATCTTAATATACAACCTTCCTAATCATATGTGAATCGGTTTTCTATATATGTGCTAGAATTTCACAATAAATGTACATGTAAATGCTAATAATATATGTAAAGTATTTAAAGTATTATCACTCAATTATAATACAAATTAAATTAAATTTTATTGCATTTGCACTTAAAATCACTGTGCATTTTAGTAAAAAATGTTGCATATTTAAGAACATGATAGATTTTATGTTTAGAAATCTCATACAATATATATGCAAATATATAACACATCTTGTGTAAAACGTCGCACACTCTATGCAAAAAAGTTGAACATTTCCTGTGTAAAAAAATCTCCCCTGAAAAAAAATAAAGTTTTAGGCTCTAAAAAAACAATGAAAAAATATTTCAAGTAAATGCCTGGTCTATGCTAAATAAGGTTGAATCCTAGTGATTGAATATTTTTCATTCTCATTTCTCACACAAGAGAAAACATTATAATCTAATTTGTGACCTTTTTTAACCCAAAAAAAAAATCTAATTTGTGACTTTTTCATCTTAATTAAGTAATAAGGTATGCGTTTCTCTTGTATATGATGTGCTTTTTCCAGAAATAAATTTTTATTATTTAAGTTTAATGGTAATGACCATATACTTTCAAACCATTTAACTAAACGATATGTCAAGTTATTTATTTAAAATTACGACTATAACATTGATAATTAGATACAATAATGTCATACATGATTGATTTTCAAAGT
>NW_027368444.1:0-49801 GCF_046119375.1 Phyllobates terribilis | reverse complement strand
GACTGAGGATCTCAATGGTTCAATTTTTGTAATGTTTTATTTAATCGGTTTTCTTTATATACTTCAATTGTGATTTATAGTGTAGGACGTTTAAGTTGATTGTGGATTGGAATGGTCCGGTTACAATGAAACACATTAAGAAGAATAGGGTTCTTCAATGAGGGCAGAAGGGAACAATAAAATGTAAAAATCTTAAACAATAGTTGATGACAAATGTAATAGGAGAGAAAATGTAAAAATCTTAAGTTTTTGATCGAAGAAGATGAAAGTAGAGGGGGGTGGTGAAAGCCGTTGGGGAGGTGAATTTGGCTTTTCGAGAGGCCGAGAAAGCAAAAAAAAGTCTCATGACCGATGAATTCTGAGGTCGTACACTCATAGTGAGGATTGGACGAAAGAAGGAGCTTATTAATCTAAAGGGTATTTAATGGATGAGAGGCAAGCGAAAGGTTCGATCTCCCGTTGTAACCGTGACTTTACTTACAGGGGTATATTGATGAGTGAGGCAATAAGGTTTTTCAATCAATTAGTAAGTTGGAAGGTCATAAGTCATAACTCGTAAGTTATGGTATGTGAAGCATAAATTTAAATTGGGATAAATAAAACTATACTATTATTATTAAAATTTGAGAAATAAGAATGAGTTGATTTTATAGTAATTTATTTCTTCAAAAACTCAACATTATTAATTTAAACCCCCCTAATCGTTATATATACTAGGACTTTCGGGTTCGTGCTACGCACGGACCATTGTTTCTTTTTTTGTATTTTTTGTTTGTTTCATTTATTTTATTGTATAGTTTTTTTCTATGTTTTTTCTTATCTTTTCTTTTGCGTGTCCTAGTGGCTTTATTGTATTTTTCTATAAAGAATAATAATATATTAAAATACTACATGAATATTATTATGCTGGTTTTATTGTAGTTACATTTTGAATTTTTCAACAACCCTATCTAATTGACCTAATTAAAATGTTTTCTGTACAAAATAATAATACAATTTAAGATACTCTATTAATATTAAATCTAGTTTTATTTGATCTATATTTCGAATAATCCATCAATCTTATCTAATTTAGGCCATGAAAATGATAATCATTTATGTAAGAGTGTTTATATTAGTGATCTAACACTAATAATTGTCCCTTTTTTCATATTCTTAGTGGTGTAATTATTCTCGTTGTGTAAATTGATTTGAGACAAAGTTCATCTATTTTGGTATTTTATAAATTTTTATGTCGTTGTACTTCATGATATTAGATACCGTAATATATTTATCTACTAATTCTAATTGTTTTTCTTGAATAAAACTTATGAACAATCCAACAACCCTATCTAATTTAGGTCAAAAAAACGATAATCATTTACTTTTTATATGTATAATTGTGTTTATATTAGTCAGTCAACATAATAATTTTTTCCTCTCCATATTGTTAGTGGTGTAGTTAATCTTGTTGTGTAAATTGATTTGAAACAAAGGTCACTTATTTCGGTCGTCTTTTCATTTTAATATTTTTGTAGTTCATGATATTAGATATCGTAATATATTTGTATACTCAATCTAATTGTTTTCCTCAAATAAACTTAGGAATCTATTTATTTGAATCTACAATATTACGTTGTACCATGCCGGTTGGTAAGAAAAAACATAGAAAAAACTACACAATAAAATAAAGAAAACAAACAAAATATACGATAAAAGAAACAATGAAAGATCCTAGTAAAAAGGGAAATGGATTTGTATTTTGGTGTACGGTGTTCCCTAGTGCAGCGTGAGCACGACCAAGGTAGAGCGATTGAGTCAATGCCTTGTCCATTTGTGGTTGTGGAGCTCCAGCGCGGTTCATTGTTTCAGACTTGGTTCCTTGTTGTTGCGTTGTAGAGGAAGGAACTAAGGAGTGGTGTGTTTGTAGGGATATATATACACATTCGTGGTTTAGTATTGTGGAAGTTGAATAGTTTCTGAAACCCCATGGTTGAGATTTTTAATAGTGATTTCCCAAAAGCCATAGTTGAGACCTTTAATGGTTATTTAGGACATATGACGTTTAAGTTGACTGAGGATCTCAATGGTTCAATTTATGTCATGTTTTTTTTTTCAATCGGTTTTCTTTATACTTTAATTATGATTATATGACGTTTATGTTGACTGTGGATTGGAATAGTCAGGTTACAATGAAACACATTAAGAAGAATAGGGTTCTTCAATGGGGGCGGAAAGGAACAATAGAATTTAAAAATCTTAAATAATATTTGATGACAAATGTAATTTTATATTTATTGATTTGAAATCCCTCTAATTTTTATATATATTAAGATAAGATAAGATTAAGATTTATATTCTTTTACTTTGAGGTCTTACTTATTAGTGATTTCAGATTAATTATTAGTCATTAATTGAATTATTGTGAAAGAACAATTGAAATTTTAAGCTCAAAGTTTGTAAAATATAGCATCAACAATATGTTAGAGAAAAATTCTGGATCACAAAATTTTATTCCAACAACTTGAAGGATATTTAAATTCAAATATTATCTCACAAAGTTGAAAGATATAAAAACAGAAATCAAACTTTGGCATATAGTGTTCTAGTTTGCTGAGCTACGTCATCATCAAGTCCTACAACTCTCAAACATCACATATTAACCCAACTATTTACAATCAACTTATAAATAGATATTGTATAATAGAAAATAGCATAGATTTGTGATCTATACCAGATCTCACCATTATTACTAATGTGATTTTTGAAATTCATATGCACTACTCCAAAGTCTGTAATATTATTTGGCTAGTGAAAATCCCACAATTAAAAAGGAATTTTTTTTATACATCAAGTGTATCTGGAGTGGTTGATAGAGGTCTAATCGAGGTCAATATGAAACAGAATACTTAAATCATAATAAGGATAAGAATCACAAATAAGAATTACTCAACCAAAATGGGAATTAAGAAACGTTGATTTCTTTCTTACCTGATATAGATTCTCATACAATAACGGAAGGAAATCAATCAACGATAAGTTTTTGATCAAAGAAATGAAAGTAGAGTGAGTATGAAAGCCGATGGAGAGGTGAATTTGGCTTTTCGAGAGGCCGAGAAAGCAAAAGAAGTGTCATGGACGATGAGTTCTGAGGTCGTACACTCATAGTGAGGATTGGACGAAGGAAGGAGCTTATTAATCTAAAGGACATTTAATGTAAAATAGGCAAGCAAAAGGTTCAAGATCCCGTTGTAACCCTAACTTTACTTATAGGGGTATCTTGATGCGGGAGACAATAAGGTTGCTCAATCAATTAGTAAGTTGGAAGGTCATAAGTCATAACTCATAAGTTGTGGTATGTGGAGCATTAATTTGAATTGGGATAAATAAAAACCATCTTATTATTATTAAAATTAGAGAAATAAGAATGAGTTGATTTTATATTAATTTAATGCTTTAAAAACCCAACTTTATAAGTATTATTATGATGGAAATGGAAATACTAAATTCAACATTTATTAACTTGAACCACCCGTAATATATATATATATATATATATATATATATATATATATATATATATTATATATATAGATGGATGATCGGGTGCGGACTAATTTTTGGTGCGGACTGTGCAGACTATTATAGTGCACCAGTATATTACTGGATAGTGCACCAGTGCACTACAAAGTGCACCAGTGTACTACCGTAGAGTGCACCTGGTAGTGCACTACTGTAAAGTGCACCAATACACTATTGGGGGTGCACCTTAGTACACTACTGAAGTGCACCTTAGTACACCGAGAAGTGCACCGGTGCACTACTGAAGTGCACCTTAGTACACCAAGAAGTGCACCAGTAGTGCACTAAAAGAGTGCACCAATAGTACACTTGATAATGTACTTGGAGTGCACCAATAATATGCTGAAAAGTGCACAGTTCGCACCGGAAACATATTCTATATATATATAAAGATTAAGATTAAGATTATATTTTTTTACTTTGAGGTCTTGCTTATTAGTGTTTTTTAGATTGATTATTAGTCATTAATTGGGTTATTGTGAAATTAGACAATCGAAAGTTTAAGCTCAAAGTTTGTAAAATATAGCATCAATACTATGTTAGATGGACATTCTGGATCAAACTTTGGCATATAGTGTTCTTATTTGCCGAGCTACTTCATCATCAAGTCCTGCAACCCTTAAACATCACATATTAACCCAACTATTTGCAATCAACTTATAAATAGATATTGTATAATAGAAAAGAGCATAGATATGTGATCTATACCAGATCTCACCATCATACTAATGTGATTTTTGAAATTCATATGCACTACTGCAAAGTCTGCAATGTTCTTTGGCTAGTGAAAATCCCACAATTAAAAGGAAATTATTCTATACATCAAGTATATCTGGTGTGGTTGATAGAGGTCTAATTGAGGACAATATGAAATAGAATACTTAAATTATAATAAGGATAAGAAACACAACTAAGAATTACTCAACCAAAAGGGAATTAAGAAACGTTGATTTCTTTTTTACCTAGTATAGATTCTCATATAATAATGGAAGGAAATCAATCTGCGTAAGCTGTTAATCGAAGAAGATGGAAGTAGAGGGGGTGTTGAAAGCCGGTGGAGAGGTGGATTTGGCTTTAGGAGAGGCGGAGAAAGCAAAAGAAGTGCCATAGCCGATGAGTTCAGAGGTCGTACACTCATAGTGAGGATTGGATGAAGGAAGGAGCTTATTAATCTAAAGAGTGTTTAATGGATGAGAGGCAAGCGAAAGGTTCAAGCTCCTATTGTAATCGTGACTTTACTTACAAGGATATCTTGATGATGGAGGCAATAAGGTTGCTCTATCAATTAGTAAGTTGGAAGGTCATAAGTTATAACTCATAAGTTATGGTATGTGAAGTATAAATTGGGACTGGGATAACTAAAAACTATACTATCATTATTAAAATTAGAGAAATAATAATGAGTTGATTTTATAATAATTTATTGCTTCAAAAACTCAACATTATTGATTTGAACCACCCCTAATCATTATATATAAAATTCAATATTTATTGATTTGAACCCCCTAATCTTTATATATATCAAGATAAGATTAAGATAAGATAAGATATTTTCAAAATTCAATAGGAATAAAGGGGTATTTATTGTTTCTTAAACCCCACATTTAGTGATTTGAAGTACCCTTAATCTTTATATATACTAAGGACATTCCGACCCGTTCTACACACGGACTTTGATTATTCTATTGTGATTACACTGCGTGCTTTTTTATATTATATGTGATAAGATTAGAAGATTAGACCTAGAATCTTTTTGCCCGTACTTTTCACGGGTCTTATGTATATCAATATTTTAGCTTATTTGATGAGATTGATTTATATTTCATGTAGGTCTAATTCTAAGTTATTTCATACAATGTTAAATAGGTCTAATTCTAATCAGTGTAAATATCCATATATGTTATACACAACTAAATAGTTTTTATTGAAAATAGGTCTTAATTTCTTAAAAATGTCCTCAATTACTTTTTGATGACACCATAATAACCATAAATTATATGCAATACCCATAATTTCTTAAAAATACCCTCAATTACTGTTTGATGACACCCCTTAAAGTTCACTTATATATACGTCGATATTAGATGCTTGGTATTAGATACTTGATATTAGATTAGATAAATATATTAGTTATAGATAGATTAGATTAGATTTATATTTTAAAATCCTACATACTTAATATAATCATATATCAATTTTATCTTTTAATTGGATAACATGTCAATTTTGGTCAAGTTGTTATAATAAGTTTAACCATTAGATTGCAATAACAATTGATATCTTTTTTAGCTAAAGACAACTACTTAGAATTATTGAGTCATTTATTTTTTGAGAGTTAAACTAATGAGAACTACTTGAGTCTTCTTTTTATCTTTTAAGATAAATTAGAAGATATTTAATAGGGTATATTGAGGACATTTATTATTTTTGATATGTGCATGATACTTATATATTAGAAAATGTGATTATAAAATTTTAAAGGTACACATGGAGGTTATCATGTATATGATTTTGAATTAAAACATAATATTACGTATTAAACATTATTTTCAAATAATACAATTGAACTTTGTGATTGTGATTTCTTTAATATGCTTTACTCAACATTTGATAAAAAATTTTATATAAACATAATATTACATATTAAACATTATTTTCAAATAATACAATTGAACTTTGCGATTGTGATTTCTTTAATATGCTTTACTCAATATTTGATAAAATGTTTATATTTTTATCAGTAGATAAATATTTTTTGTTTAATTTGATACTCGTATGGAATTATAAATTATGTACAAAACTAAGTTGAAAATAATACATTTCTTTTTTAAAATACCCCATTATTTTTTAGTAGGATGAGTTATTAGTCATTTATTGTTTTTGAACTCTTGTAATTTCTGCATTAAATGCCATTACTTTGACCGGATGAATTAAATTGTTAGATGCCATTACTTTGGCATCCAATTAGAAATTTACTGAAAATGGTACAGCCTAACTATTATATATAATAGTTTAAGATATTAAGATAAGATAAGATAAAATAAGGTTAAGATATTTGCAAAATTCAATAGAAATAAAGGGGGTCAGCCATACGGCGGTGAATTCGTTCTATTTATTGTTTCTTAAACCCCACATTGATTTGAAGTACCCCTAATCTTTATATATATTAAGATATGATAGGATTTTTTCTGTATTTGTATCACATGTGAAGGTTATAGATTATGAAGAAGTGTATCTCATTAAATATACTTTGTACGGAAATGCGTGTATTCTTAAGAAAAATTAGAGTAAGAAAGGAAAGGTAAAAATTAATTTATTACACGTTTATCTAAATTAAGAAAAGTGCTTGTCTAAAATAAAGTCTCTATAGTTAATAATTATCCTTTGCCAAACGGACCCTAGAATATATTATTTGATAATGAGATAGAATAACGTAATTGTTGGACTATTTTGATTTATCTTGTCTACTTCCTAATAATGCATCTCTTTTTAGGGATATTAATTGTATAGTTTTTTAAAGAGTTAAACTTTTATTAAAATGAATATTGTAAGATTAAAGGTTAAAGAAAAATATGTAAAAGAGAGATGAAAATGAAAATACTAAATAGAAGAAACTCATTAATTTAATTTTTGAGGAGTAGAGTAGGTCATTTAGTATTTTGATTAATTAAATTTATGAGAAGTATAAGATGTCATTTAGTGTTTTAGCACACCCTTAAAATTATAGTATACTAGAAGGTTGTGGCACGTGCTTCGCATGGGCCATAGTGAAGACTCGAATATAGATTATTATTCGTTCTTATTATATATTTCTGTAGTGTATCATTAGTAATTCATCTATGTGATGTTATTATTGTACTTTGTTGTTGACATGAGAACTCGAGTGTAGATGATAATTCGTTCCTATTATATTTTTTCTATAGTGTATCGTCAATACATCTTCTATGTGATCTATGTGATCTTATTGTACTTTGTTATTATTTTCTACTAATAAAATATTTTTATTATCTCTATATATTTAAGTTTTTGTAATAAAGGATGTAGATCTATGTACTCCCTAATTTATAGAGTTGATTTATACTTATAAAAATTGAAATTATATTATAACTATATATTTTTTATAAAGAATAATAATACAATAAAAATACTATAATTGTGTCCAAGAAAATAATTTCTATAAAGAATAATAATAGAATAAAATATACTATATGAATAATACACAAAGATGGACTATAAAAATGAACCAGAAAACCCTTACCAAAACTATACTATTTTGAGTTGACATTGTGATAAATCTGAATTTCTTATTATTGACAATCATATCTTTTTTTGAATCCCTATGAATAATAATTCTTTTAGTGCAATCATATTTTTTGATCAATCAATGATAACGACGAGCCTTACCTGATAGTGGGCCGAACAATTCCCAATCTTAATATATGTTAAAACTAAACTATTTCAAGCTTTTTCAAGAATTTAGACCCCACAATTGTTTATGTATTAATTTCCTATTTATCACACTATTCTCTCTTCTCTTTATTAATAGTTTAGTTTTTTCTTTCTTTATCATTTGTATATATTAAAGTTATAATTGGATATATCATTTATATACTAATCATCAATCATTCTATAAAATATTAATTAATTTATTATATTTATAGATTTTATAAAATATTATTTTAATATATAAATTATATATATCCAATTGTAGAAGGATTTTTTTTATAAATAATTCTATAAAATAATATTAAAAAAACTAATATTATTTATAATATTATTTTTGTAATAATAGGAGATATAATTTTGATTTTTTTAAATAATAATAAATAAATAATAATATTTTATAATAAATTTTTATGATATTTTATAATAAATAGAAATAAATAATTTTTGCTATCATCAACAAGTATGCACGATTCTATAATACACTAGAATATAAAAATGATTTTATATCTCCTATTATAGGAGATATAAATAAAATATATAAATTTATATATGATATGCACTAGAATTATAAATAAAAACAATTTTATTTAACATATTAATAAGAATAATTTAATATATTACAATAATATTGATTTATAAATAAACAATTATCAATTATATACATGATTTATAAAAGAAGTATTGGTAAAAAAAATGCACTTTTTTGGGGCTAATCCCAAATCTACCACCAACCTTTATATATCTACACACATATGCACATTTTTTACCTTTTCTTTTAAATCCGGAAATATAATATAAAGAAGTTGAAAGTCTGAAAAGTTGCGTGTAGGGCTGCAGTGGACTACCTGACACAGATTTGAGATGACACTGACGTGGCACACTGTGATTGGATGCAATGGAAAAAGACAAAGAAAATACATTTGCTTAGCTTCGGGTTAAGCTGTTTTAATCACCCAGCCCAAAATACTAATCTTCCCGCCCAATTTACATTTTCCCGCCAAAACCCTTGACAACGCCTTTGATTATTTTCAGCTGGTTACCGCACCGAAACGTGAGAGAGTACACCTGTAACAATATATGGTGATCCAATATACAAGGCATGATAGGATCTGTTGTAAAATTCAAAAAATGTTTAATGGCTTACAGAGTTTAGTGAATTATGTATTAAAAAATGAAAAATGTGAATATATGTCTTCAAAGAGAGCAATAAATATATATTGTAATGTTTTGAAAAATATGTATATACCATGTACAACTAAAGTTGGAAAAAATCCCATATATTACTTGGTAGAGTTAAAATTGCATAAGAAGTGAGATGGGTTGAGATCAATGTTGAGTTGGCGATCTCTTATTGGCCCGGATCTCCCTCCCAAAGACGTCCAATCCGTTGCATTGCCCGCCAAAAAAACTTATCTACTTACCCTCCAAATAAAAAAGAACTAAAAAATTCTCATATATGTCATACCTTTTTGCGTATGTGGCTATCTTCAACCTCTTCTACCTTTTCATCCTGCTACGCTTTTTCATATATTTATATTTACTCTACTGTCATCCACTCAGCCCCAGGAATATTCCAGCATTTACATACCTCGTACATCCATTGAATTTCCCTGTAACCGATCCTGTCACAAAGCTCACCAAGCTATATAATAATGGGTAAGAATGTGGGTTGAGAGAAATTTTTACTGCTTACCTTTATGCTAAAATAATATGTGCGATTAATTATATATGAAGTAGATTGTTGATTTCCGTGTTTGAAATTGAATCGGTCATTTTATTTTGTACACAGGCGAGTGCCTGATTACAGCAGTAAGTGGCGGGAGTTGGGTTTGGAGAGGAGATGTGTGGGTATACCAAGGCAAGCAAGTTTCATCTGGGTTGTTGACTCCGGAATCTATTCTATACATGGATCTGGTGAAGATTATTCGTAGCAAGTTGAGGATGGAAGAGAATATCATACTTAAGTTAAGTTATTACCCCCTTGCTCTACCAGGAATCCCTCCCATCTATGTTGCTTGTGATGATGATTTGGAGGCATATAGGTTTAGCAATTCACGAGGGAAAGTCTTCCAAACACCTTTGTATTGTGAGGTAGAGACTGTCGAGGATGAGGTGAAACCCTTTGTAATAGCGAAAACAGAGGAGATCGAAGTTTTGTCTAGCGCACCAGAGGTGGAAACGGAAACGCAGACAATGGCAGGAGAGAAACAGGTTCATGACAGGAAACAAAAGCGTGAGAACAAGACCATTCCTATTGAATTTGTATTTCTATTAACAGATGAAGAAAAGGAAGAGTCAGATGGAGAACATGACTATTCCCTAATGGAAATTTCAAGTGGTGGATCAGAGGAGTTAGATGTAGTTGATCTAAATGATGGCGAAGATGTCGATGGTGATCTCAGCGACGATTCATACTTATGGTGGGACAAATTTGTAGAAAAATCAAGTGCAAAGTCTGCAAGAGTGGCCTGTGATGGTGCCGGGTCTAGCAGAGCTGTCATTGACCTGGTGGATGATTCATGCAACGATGTTGAGGATGACGAGGAAGAGTATAATCAGGATTTTTTCAAAAAATTGGATGAAGCTGAGTTGAGAGAGTTGAGGTCACACCATCCATATGTGGAAGCCAATGTAGTCCAAGACGATGGAGCGATGAGCGGTTCTGGAACAAGATTAGGAGCATTGTATGAAGATAAGGAGAGCTTGAAAAATGCTATTGTAGAATATGTTGTGAACAACTGTTTTGAAACCCGTGTGAAGAGGTCTGAACCAACACGTCTGTTTGTTGGATGCAAGGTCAGAAGTTGCCTGTTCCGAATCAATGCGACAATTATACCGAAGACGAGCACGTTTAAGGTGAAGAAGTTTAAGACAGAACATTCTTGTGGGCTGAAGTACACACACATCCCAGGCAAGAAGGCAACTACGTCATATGTTGCTAGTCAAATACTCCAACGGTATGGGAAAGTCAATTTTGTTTCCATCATCATGCGTTCAATTGATCCAACTGTTTTGTTGTTTAACTAGGTACAACCTCGGGAAGAAAATGTTGTCGGCAAAAGCTATACAAACTGCTTTGAAGTCAGGAGGGATCGATGTTAGTTACATGAAAGCCTCTCGAGCAAGGCAGGTAGCTGAAGCCATGTTCCGAGGCACTGCGGAGGAAAGTTTCATGTACATCCATTCATGGTTAGAGATGCTTAAAGTGGTGAATCCTGGTTCATACACATCAATTAAAACAAACTGTCGTAATAGATTTGAGTCTTGCTTTTGGGCATTGGGATGTACCATCAGAGCCATCCCACAGCTTAGAAAGGTCAGTACAACTATAATGCGGTAGGATCAAAATACAGTATGGTAGGATCGTATCAGTACCATGGTGAGATAGTAATGTTGGGATGGTAATGTATGCAAATGTGGAAATATATTATATATGGTAGGATAGTTTCAGTACTACGGTGGGATGGTAATGTTGGGATAGTAATGTTTGCAAATATTTAAACATATAAGTTATTGTAGGATAGTTTCAGTACTATGGTGGGATATTAATGTTGGGATAGTTATGCTTGAAATATAAGGTACAGAAGGATAATTTCAGTACTATGGTAGACTCATATTAGTACTATGGTAGGATCATGTCATTACTATTGTGGGATAGTAATGTTTGCAAATACTTCAGGTTGTTTCCGTTGACGGTGCTCACCTGTTGGGGAAGTTCCCCGGAGTTCTTCTTATGGCAGTTGCACAAGACCCAAACAATCATATTTATTCCATTGCGTTCTCGGTTGTGGGGTCCGAGAGCAAAGCGTCATGGTCTTTCTTCTTCAAACATTTGAAACTAAGCGGTGCGGTCCCCGATAGTGTGGAAACTATCGTCATATCGGATAGGCTCGCAAGCATAAAGAGTGCTATGAAGGTGCATTACAAGCTGGCAGGCCATGGTTATTGCGCATACCATTTGTACCATAATCTGAGGCCTTCGGGGAGCGGCCCGGGAGCTTTGCAGGATCAGTGGTTCAATGTTGCTAAGGCCTACACGGTCGAAGACTTTGAGAAGGAGATGGATATGTTGAAGTTGATGGCACCGCGCATGGCAGAAAGGGCCATGAGAGTACTTGTAGAATCTTGGTCAAGGGCACACTGCCGTTACGAGAGGTTCAACATTATGACAACGAACAATTCGGAGTCTCTCAATCCTGTACTAAAAAACGAACGTGCTTGGCCAATCATTCCATTGTTCAACACAATCTTTCAGACAATGTCAAGGTGGTTCGAAGACAGGAGGAGTAAGCCAGGCACGGTGGATGATGAGCCAGCCAACAAAGTGGTTGTAACACTGGACCAACGACGTATGCAATCATTGTCATTAAGGGCGACCAGGTTAAGCCAATATGTGGCTGAAGTGAAGGAAGGCTTCAAAACTTTTGAGGTGGACCTGCGATAGAGGAAATGCCAATGCGAGGTGTTCCAGAAAGACAGAATTCCCTGCCGACATGCATTCGCAGCAGCCTCTGAACTGAATGTGCGGGTAGTCGATTTGCTTTCCTCCTACTATCTTAACAAGAATGTGACTGAAATGTACAAGGAAACTATCCGTGTTGTCCCTGAGTCCCGGTACCAGTGGACTTTGCCAGCTCGAGTTCAATGCTCACATCCATTGTGGACTAGAGGTTCTGGACGACCAAGGGCTAACAGATACAAAGCTGCTTGGGAGAGGAGGAAATGCACAAAGTGTAACAGATTTGGGCATCTTGCAAGGCAATGCTTCGGCAACCGCTCTTGAAACATTAGGGATCCATCTTTTGGTGTTATGTTCATTTTGAATTGTGGTTCATGACTATGTATTGTAAATGACAGGATAATTTTAGGTGCATGACAGTATTGTAGTTCATGACAATATGCTTTTAGGTGCATTGTTGTTTTGATGTAAATTTTGCGTGTCAACACCATTCAATGTTGTTGACTGTGTATTGTATGTGACAGGATAATTTTAGGTCTATGGCGATATTAAGAGAAGGGTACATAATCATTTCTTGACCTTTCTTGTTGTATGAAGCAAATTATATTTAATCCATAAATTAGCGGGGAATCACTAGTACAAATTGACTTGGAGGTTACAATAAAAAGTGGTGGTGCTATGAGGCAAAGGAATATGAGTTATCTTGGCTCGTCGTCGTCTTCAAGAACTATCAATCCTTCACCCGCGACTCCCCGACCACGACATTGAACTAGTTGTTGTAGAACTTCGTCGCTTTTGGGACTTGAAATCTCTTTGGACAAGACAGCAGCTGAGTTACATTTGAAACTAATAAGAAACCAAATATATCACAATGTAACTAACATTTATGAGATTCTTAGTGATATCATAGTATTTTACCATCGGCACACCATGGAACCCCCAGGTAGTTAAGATCGCCATAAAACCTCGACGCAGAGTCAACGTTAAGGAAGAAGAACTTACTGGACCACAGTTCATCAACGTCGGTCATCAAATCCCAAAGAAAAGGTTCGACTCCTTCCTTTTTACCCAAACGGATTTCTCCCGTGTCTCCAACCGAGATGTTGTACGTGCTCATCATCACTCCAACATCAACGTTGACGTTGAAGGCTTTACTCAAGCTGAAAAAAACGTACAATATTTTCCATACTTGTGGGTGTAGCTGTGACGGCGGTAGTTTATAAGTTTGGAGAAACGACATGACCAGCTCTGGGAAAGGTAACCGGAAACCTAGGTGAAATGGGTACATGTGTAGGGCGGCCCATCCTTGAACGATGGTGTCTGCGAACTGGTAGTTTGGAATCTGGATTTGCACTTGTGGGTGCAGGCCGGTTGTTTTTCGGATGTCCAACTCATCCTTATCGGTCAATATCAACCTCACCTTGATCGACATATTTGGTGGTGAAGATGAGATTCAATGGTGTAGTAGGCAATGGTAAACATGTGATGTAGCATGAGTGTTTTATAGAGGTGAATGCCTCTTCAAAATATAGACGTTGCAAAAAAATAGAGCCGTTGGAATTTTAAAAAAAAGCCGTTGGATTTCAAAATAAGAGTCGTTGGATTTTAGCAGTACGGTTTCCAAGTTTGTTCCTCGGATTCTTGATGACCACAGTACCATTTTAATCCTGCCACACGAACACAATGTATATTTTGACAAGTTGGCTTAGAGTGACTTGGACTCCATAATTCTGTAAAATGGTATGAGAGTGAAAAGTTGGATTTTCATAAGCATAAACGAATAAGCATACACGAAGATTGTCCTTCTCACAATTCCATAATGCAACTAAATAAATCCACGATCTTAACAACAACAAAAGGGTCCAAATACACAATTCCATAATAAGACAAACAAGTGCTCTAAACAACTAAATTTGAACATCTACTGGCCAGGCAACATTGACACCCAATTCCCTCCATACACGGCCTCTGCAATCTGCCGCCTGTGGCCGTCTATGAACTTGTCAGCCACCGCATCAAGGTTCACCATACCATGAGCGAGCCATTCAATATGTTTTGCGCAGTACACTCCACAGTCGCCCCTGTTTTTTTTATGTGAGTTAGCTACAAAGTTATTCAAGTGCATGACAGGATACATAGTAGTCATGGTGGGATTCTTACGTTCGTTTGTTCTGCTTCAGACCCTTTACCCTATTGAAGCGTAGAGGCATTCCACCTTGAACTACGTACTTCTCAGCAGGACCTGGATACGCGCTCAGTATGAAGGGAACCTTGACCATGACTGGGTTAATCTCTTCTATTATATGTTCTTCTTTCATGAGGTCGTGGTTGCAGTCATACACATTTAACACCCATTCCTGCAGGTCTATTTCCAGTGCAACCCAGTGATTATTGTTTACAAAATATGGGGCATACACATACTCTGTTTCATCCCATCTTTGTGAAACACTCTCTGGTAGCTCACCTCTGCAGTATTGTAACAAGTATTCCAGGGTTTTACCACCATTAATCTTCCCCTCGTGGAAGTTCTTGATCTGATCGGACCAGAAACTGTCTAAAACTACACAAGTGTGGGTCTCTGGAGGCCTTCTCTGTACATAATCGCGTACGTAGCATAGTACCTCATCAATTTCCTTCATGTAGATAACAAATATATCTCAAAAGACATCACAAATATATAAGGAATGACACATCACATCAGGTTAGAGGATACCACTTACCACTCTTGTCCACCAATTGGATGGCTCCAACAGCCTTGCAAAATTTTTATGGTCCAGTTTGTATGTGCTCTCTGGCTTGAAGAGGTGTATGGTGGTCCGAGAGGTAATAGGAGGTTGGCTGCCAATAAAAAGAGTACATTACTAATTTAGAATGTTGTGATATATGATGAAACAATACAAGTCATCTGTGAATGGCGAGAGCACAAACCTATGATCTGAATACCAAGTAAGGAAGTCTGTCATTTCCTTGCATGATGTATTTTTTGTTAGCTTCTTCAGCTTCTTCAAAGCATTGTCATCTTTGAATATAGGCTTCACAGTTTTCTTTGCATTCCTCGGGGGGTTCTTCCTTTTCTTCGCCTGCTTTGCGCCAACCTGGTGCGCATCCTCTACATCATCCTCCTTCTCAGCCTCCTTGGGCACCTCATCTCCACCCTTGTTCTCATCCACCATTGTAGCTTTTGACTCGACAACTCCCTCCTGTGTAGCCTGTGTTGCTTCCTTAGTTGGGCCATCACCCACATCATCTGTCTCTGTCCTCTCAATATCTCCTCCTTCGCCTTGATTCCCATCCGCTCCTTGACTGCCGCATACGTCCTTCATAACATCATTGACAACCTGAAATACCTGTTCCACAGTCTCTATAATACCAACTGGCTGGCCCATATTTTCCTGCATTTAACAGATACACTACTCATCAATATTGTGTATCCTGCCACACAGCTTATATCATACCTCTAGGCAATGAATAACATATATCTAATATAACTAATCACTTTGCACCGTGGACTATGTATTATTGACAACCAGTAATACCTGTGCCACATTCTCTACTCTATCCATAAACACATTTCCCTGCATTTATCAAATACACCCATTCATCAATTTTTTACATCCTGCCATGCATTTGATATAATACCTCCAATAAATGAATCCCATATATCTTATACAACCAGGTTGATTGCACAATTCACTATATAATATGACTTAATTGACAACATACCTCCATAATTGCATCATTTTGCACCTCAATGTTGTTTCCATCCTCCTTGTTCTCACTCTCTTCTTTGTTCTCTACCAAAGCCTCAGCAGTTTTATCTTCATTTACAGCAGTTGACATTTCCACTCCACCGTCACCACCATTAGCACCACCATCCCCCTTGTCCTCATCACCACCATCATCTGCATCATCGTCATCATCTTCCTTTTCTTCTTCATCATCGTTCACCTTCAACCTCTGCTCCACTCTGTTTCTTCTTCTCTCCCTGCTCAGCACCCTCTCCCTCAACTTCATCAATCTTCACCCTTCTGCCCTTCATGGTAGCCTTCTTTCCAGGAACATTCTTTGCCTTCTTCTTGGGGGCCTTCTTTTCCACCTTCTTTTCCCCCTTACCTGCTGGGGCACGCTTTTTACTTCCTTTCTTTGGCTCTTCACGAACTGGATCATCAGCTCCCACATCAACAACATTTAAGTCAACATTATCCACCTCAATATTCTTCTTCACAACTCCTTTGGCTTTCTCCCTTGCAGCAATGGCATTGGCCACAATCTTGTCAAAATACTGGTGTACATTTTCTTCTTCTTCAAACTCACACTCACACTCCTTCAACAGCTTTTCCTCATCTGCAGACTTGGGGAATAGAATTGGCTTGACCACAGTGTGCTTCTCTCCAAATGACTCTCCTAAAACTCCACGCTCTGGGGCATCATTTGAATACCACCGGATGCCACGAGGGAATCTATCTCCTTCAACACGGTGACAATATTGTCGCCCAACACCCCGAGCGACCTCCCAAACCCACACCTATCATATTTCATACAAAAAATTATCAATAACTACATACAGTTCTTGTATAAAACACGTCCTTCCATGATAGTTTCTGAATACTGTCATGAATATGTATTTTTGGATAACGGAATTTCTCTCGAATACATACCTGAAATACCAGTGGCAGTCCCTGGAGTGAATAGGGGATTCTTTTCTCAGATGCCACTTGCTTAGCTATGTTGGATGTCTCCATCCTCCTCGAGAGAGATGTTGTGAGTGATTTGTGGAGCTCTAGGTAAGCAACCCTTCCCCATGGATACTCATAAAATGTCCTCTCAAGCAGTTTTACATGGAGAGGGTTGACTAGCCTTTTCTTGTCACCCCCAAGCAGAATGCCCTCTACTATCAACAACATAGCCATCTGGAGCTTGTGAAAGTCATATGGCACATAATGGATAAATCTCTCAAACAATTCATTCACAGACATTGTAGATTTGTTGAAGAAATTAGTCGTTGCAGTTTTCTCTCCTCTCCTGGGCTGAACTCTTCCTTCCCCACAATTCAGACCAGTAACCAGGCTAAATTCTTTCATGGAGAACCTAGACTCTTTACCACACACATCATACCATGTCTCGTACTTCTTACCACTATCTAGCTGCTTCATCAGAATAGCATGTATTGTCTGGGAAGAGAATGACACTTGTTGAATCATTTCAAGCACTTTACCAAAAGGCCCATCCTTCAACCATAGCCAATCTACATGACTCAGTTTCTGCCTAATTTCATAATAGTAAGCTGTTCTAGAAAAAATGTTGATCCTGCCATAAAAATCCTCACCAATGTAGTACATATACGGAATCTACATAACAAATTCGTTTTATAAATTTCATCAGAAAATAGACATGCAAACATTTTAGGGCTTGTTGATAGGAATTAAGCACTATGACAGGACGAAGATTTGTGCTTACACCGCGTTTGAATATTAAGGGCTGGATTTGATGTTTGCTCTTCCCCTTCGCCATCTTGATAGGGACCGACTGTTCTTCCTCGAACAAGGCGTCGCTCTTCCCCCTTTTTCGCTTTCCGCCGGCATTGGGAACCTTACTGACATTAACGGGAGCCGCTTCAGCCGCCTTTGTCTACGGCGACTCTTCCAAATCGGCCGCCGATAATTCGTCGTCTTCGATTTCGTCTGACATGTCTCTCATCGTCTTAAGCTTAACCATTCCGACTTCGAATTTGTGAAATCGGGCTGGAAAGAAGCCCTAAGTTTGAGTTGAAGATGAAGATGAAGGAATGGGTAATGGGCTTTGGAAATACCTGCTACAGATTTGATTTTAATAACGACTACAGATTTGCTTGAGTTGAGTTCTACAGATGAAGATAATGGGGATTGGGGATTCCTTTTGATTGTCTAAAAATAACGACTACAATTTGATTTGAATTTAAAGATCTGTTTTGGGAATAACCGCTAACTCTGGTAGTTAGTTACTAATTACATAAATTTAGGGGGTTAATTCTCTGCACCTACAACTCTACACTACTATCATATTTTAATCTGTTTTTTATTAAAATATTATATATTTTCTCTTTTTTTTTGTTAACAAAATGAAATGTGCATAGATTTGTAGATATATAAAGGTAGTGGTAGATTTGGGATTAGGCCCAAAAAAGTGCATTTTTATGTTAAACCCCCTTTATAAAATAACTAGCATATATATCTTATTTTAGTTTATTATAAAATCACATCTTATGGTGTGAAATGTGAAGAATATTGAGCCATTAGATTAGAAAATGGAGGGCTGAGATTAAAAGATGGTTTTTTAATGATCCACGCTGTGGCATTTTTGTAATTAATGATGATTTCTTTTTACGTTTTCTGGGTGATTTTTTTATCCCCTTAGAACTGAACCATTGCGTGTTATATGTGTACCCGAGAAACTCCGCACTTCCCACCATAAGGACACTTCACACCAGATCCTTAAGCTCTCTTATCTTATAATAAGAGGTGGGTTCCGGTGTGAAATGCCCTTATGGTGTGAAATGTGAAGAATGTTGAGCATAAGATTAGAAAATGGAGGGCTGAGATTAAAAGATGATTTTTTAATGAATCCACGCGATGGCATTTTTGTAATTAATAGTGAACTTTTTTCCTTTTTTTCTTTTTTACATTTTCTGGGTGATATTTTTTATCCCCTTAAAACTGAACGATTGCATGTTATATGTTAACATTAGCGTGTTATATGTGTACCCGAGAAACTTCGCACTTCACACCATAAGGGCACTTCACACCGGATCCTTTTTCCTTATAATAGTATAATATGATATTGTTTTTTATAAGATTATCAATAAAATCAATATAACCTATATATATTAAATTTTCAATTTCTCCTTAATTTTATTCAATTATTTATTAGGTATAATTTTCTTATTGGATCTATTTTTGTGACACCTTTTTTAAAAATACTTTCAGCAAAATAAATATTTTATATTAATATACTCTTTTCATATTAGCCATTGTCATATGTATATACTATATATTAAAATAAACCTATTTAAAGTCTCCTCAAGAGTTTTAGTCATATAGTTGATTATGTGTCCATCAACTATTTGCCACACTATTATCTCTCCTTTTTTTATTAATTTTATTTTTTCTATCGCCTATATATTAAGAATAAGGGATCCGGTGTGAAGTGCCCTTATGGTGTGAAGTGCGAAGTTTCTCGGGTACACATATAACACGTTAATGTTCACATATAACACGCAATCATTCAGTTCTAAGAGGATAAAAAAAATCACCCAGAAAACGTAAAAAAAAAAAGAAGAAAAAATTCACCATTAATTACAAAAATGGCACCACGTGGATTCATTAAAAAAACATCTTTTAATCTCATCCCTCAATTTTCTAATCTAATGGCTCAAAATTCTTCACATTTCACACCATAAGGGCACTTCACACCGGAACCCACCTCATTATATTAAATCTAGAACTTTATTTATTATTTTCTATTAGATCTTATTCTTAACCGATTTTCTATTTAAGAACACAAATTATTCCTAGAATCTCTTATTAGACTAATATTTATACATGAACTTCCACATTTATAGGAATACATTTCGAACATAATTTTATCTTAATCTATTTAATTATTAAATTTAAATGATTCTTCTAAAAATAACTTAATAATTAAAATGTTAAAAAAATATTTTATAAATTTATATTACTTTCACTTAATAACTATATCAAACATATATAGATATATATTTTAATATATAATGAATACTATTATAAATTACATTTCTTCCAAAAAATTTAAACCTACCATAATTTATATTTTATGTTATATAACTAGTAAATCCAATTTTTGTGGAATCCTTTTTAAAAGAACTTTCAAAAAAATAAATATTTTATTCATAAATAAAATTTTCGTTTAAATTTAGAGTGGGTCATTTTTATATATTACTTGGATTATAGTCATACTATTCACCATGTATCACTATTTTATCATCTCATGAAATCTCACAACTTAATTAAATATCACATTTATGATAAACTCTCTTATAAAAAATATTATTTATATTATATATATTAAAGTATTCCCGTGCATGGCACGGTATATACGCTAGTATGGTTTTATGGAATTAATTGGCCGAAAAAAGAAAACATAGACTGCCACCCAATTCTACCAACGCAAAACCCTAATAAACCACAATACCAGCAGAGAAATCCAAATCAGGCTCGAAATCAGACATCAGCGAAGGCGAAATCTCCAGCGACGATGGACAAAGGTAATAAGAGGAAGCGAGATTCTGGCGATAAAGGCGAGGCAGGAGGACGCGTAGAAGAAGTCAAAGCTTGTGGTCGAGGTCGATTAAAAACAGGTACCCGCAACCCCTTGACTCTGGACGAGGAAGCGCCAGAAAGTTGAAGTAAACTGTCAGACGCCATTTGTGGTAGGTGGATAAAGGATGATGGCTGCTTTGTATAGCAATCTAGTTGATGTGCATCAATTTATGGCGTCTAAAATAAACCGGAATTGAAGGCATGACCGGTTGTAACTTGTAACATTTGAAATTAAGGCAAATTAAATGGTAGGTGTTTGACTGGGTGATGAAACGTAGAAATTTATTGTGATGCCAGAATTAATAAGAGGTTTGAAATGTGGGTGTTGGATTTGATTGACTGTATCCTTTGGCCAGTGAAGAAAATAGTGATGGGGAGTCAAGGAAAAGCTTGAAGACGATGAAGCAAAATAAAGCTGGTTGGGCCTCTACTTACAAAAGCATAACTTCGAGCCTTGTAAAACATATGTAGCAGTGGGCCTATACATGTACTTGTACAACGGACATTTGGGCCTTTTGAACGAAGATTAGTAACAACGTAAATCTGGGCCCTTGTAAATAAGGCCCATTACACACATAAGACCCGTGCAAAACAAGAATATGTAGGTCATTATTTTATATAATGTGATGAGGTTGATTTATATTTTGTGTAGGTCTAATTCTAATTTATTTCATACAATGTTAAATAGTTCTAATTCTAATCATTATAAACGTCTATATATGTTACATACAAACTTCTATATATATTATTGCACATTGAAATTGAAATTTTAAAAGAATGCAAATTAAAATGTAAACAAAGAATTAGCAGAAGATCGAGGTTATTATCTAAGTAGCTGAATCGAACATTTGAATTAACCATCTGCATTAGCCATCAAGCAGCCATTTTAGAGGTATTTATAAATTGAATTAGCCATCGAAGGAGGAAGTCTTTAATTTCTATAATGCTAGATTAAATATAGGGGGTAGTTAAGTTCTGTAATGCCTGGATAAATGCGGGAGGAAGTCGAATGATTGTAACGACGAAATGAATGATGACATATGTAAATGTTGATATTAATAGTCATCTGTGAAGCCATTTAGTGTTTTTCACCACCGCTAATTTTATAGTATTTTATTATTCTTTTTTATATATTTCTTACAATTTCCATATTTTATTTTATTTTTTATACATTTCTTTCTCCTAAATTATATATAAATATTTTCTTTATAAATTTGATTTAGTTATAGGATTTTTTTATTAATGATGAGGAAAAAAGTAAATTACAAATTTGAGTAATAAGATAAAAACCTAAAGAGACAAAATAAGGATAGATGAGCATTACAATTAATTCATCTTCACTCAAATGTCTATTTAACATATAACATAACATATAAAATAAGAATATACACATAATTGCACAATGAAATTGAAAATTTAAAAGAACGCAAATTTAACAACAAGTAAAGAATTAGCAGAAGATTGAGGTTATTACCTGAGTAGCTAAATCGAGCTCTTTAATTAACCCTCTGAATTAATTATCGAGTAGCCATTTTAGAGATATTTATAGATCGAATTATCCATTTGAAGAGGAACTCGTTAAGTTCTGTAATGCTAGATTAAAAACGGGAGGAAGTCGTTAAGTTCTATAACACTAGAATAAATGCTAGAGGAAGTTGAAGGATTGTAACGATGAAATGAATGATGACATGTGTGAATGTTCGCATTAATAGTAATTGTGTAGTTATTTAGTATTTTCTACCAATGATAATTTTATAGTATTTTTATTTATTTTTTTCTATATTCCAAAAAAATAATTTTTTATTTAATAATTTTATTTGTTTTTTTCTCCTAATTTATACAAATATTTTTTTATAAATCTATATTTTATAAAATTTCTGCCTTTTGTTGCATTTTTATTCATTTCTTTCTCCCAACTTATATATAAAGTTTCTTTTATAAATTTGATTTACCGGTAGGATTTTTTATTAATGAAGAGGGAAAAAGTAAATCACAAATTCAAGTAATAATATAAAACTAAAAGAGCCTAAATAAGATAACATGAACAAAGAAAATTGATTGAGTTTTTATAGATCTCACCATTGATCTCAATCCTTGTCTTGTCTCCACTTCTTGGTTCCACATAAATTACAAAAAGATTCATATTAGTGATAGACATAACAATAGTAAGAATCAAACTGAAAGATCATATGAAACATTTCCACAATCACTTCAAGATGGCATAAAAGACCCTTTGTATTTTAAGGACAACGCAACATATGTTATGTTTACATCCTTTTGGTCAAAAGACCCCATCAAATGAAACATTTTCACCATGTTTTGGACACTCAAGCAACACCAAGTATTTATAAAATTTCAATCAAAGAAAAGAAAATACTAACCTTAATCTATGCTATTTTCCAATCGCACAATGAGTGCTTGATGTGTTTCACTTCTTTAGCCTTTTACTTAATAGATTTTTTAATGGACAAAATCTCCCTTAATAGCTCTCTTGATTTTATAGTCAAATTTTCCATTACCCTCAATTAAATGTAGTGAGTCAAAGGTACTTAATTTTTTTTCTATTCAGGAAAATAGAGATAGTAACAGTGAGTCAAAGTTACTTAATTCCCTTTTGTTTCAAGAAAGTGAAGATAACCTCCCTTAATTTAAAAATCATGGTAGAATTTTTTATTAATGAAGAGGGAAAAAGTAAATCACAAATTTAAGTAATAGGATATAAATTAAAAGGACATAAATAAGATAACATGAACATAGAAAATTGATTGAGTTTTTATAGATCTCACCATTGATCTCAATCTTTGTCTTGTCTCCACTTCTTGGTTCTACATAGATTACAAAAAGATTCATATTAGTGATTGACATAACAATAGTAAGGATCAAACTGAAAGATCATATGAAACATTTCCGCAATCACTTCAAAATGACATAAAAACCCTTTGTATTTTAAGGACAAAACAACGTATGTTATGTTTACATCATTTTGGTCAAAAGGCCCCATCAAATGAAACATTTTTCACCAAGCTTTGGACACTCAAGGAACACCAAGTATTCATAAAATTTCAATCAAAGAAAAGAAAATACTAACCTTAATCTATGATAGATGAGTTTCAACCGCACAATCAGTGCTTGATGTGTTTCTCTCTTTATCTTTTTCCTTAATAGATTTTTTAATGGACAAAATCTCCCTTAATAGATCTCTTGATTTTGTAGTCAAATTGTCCATTACCCTCAATTAAATGTAGTGAGTCAAAGGTACTTAATTCTATTTTCTGTTTCAAGAAAATAGAGATGGTAACAGTGAGTCAAAGTTACTTAATTCTCTTTTATTTCAATAAAGTGGAGATAACCTCCCTTAATTTAAAAATCATCTTCTTAATAAAACACAAAAATGAAATAAATTAATTATGTCAAAATGTAAATTAACATTTAATTTAAATTGGGCCGAGATAAGGTTGTGATTCAAATTGGGCCGAGATAATAGGAATTTTTGATGCCAAACATGTAACAATAAGTAAGAACAATAAAGAGGGTATTAATTGTTGTCAAACAATGACAAATTTATAGTATATTAAGATAAGATTAAGATTAAAATTTGTTTTTGTGTGAATTTTTATTTGTTCTAACTTTTTTTGGGCATAGGTATGTTATTTTATTATTAAGGTCTTTATTTTATTTTGTTTAGATGTGTGCGGATTGACAAAACTTCACTTGATTGTATAGAGTGTTTTTTGTTTGCATTATTTTGCAATTGTCAGACGTGGTAGTCTATTTGTTATTCAATTTGATATATTTGTGATAATTACCATAATGAAATGGTAGTATATTTTTATGCATCCAAATAAAGGTATATTCTTGTAAGGATATTGTATTTTGTCAATCAATATCAATACATGTTCTTTTTAAAGTTGTTGATGAGGCTAAAGTCGTAGGTGTCTATCAAAGAAATCCCAAATCGGTATCCACTTAGTAAAGTGAAAAGCAGGGATGGTATCCCAGAGGAGGCTAGTGCAATTATTACTAAGAAGGTGACTGTAAGTAACAAAGAACGGGGGATTTTGGTTGTGTGAATTGTTATAACAATCTTCTAACATGCAACTGGGTTTTTGTATTCAATTAAGAGAGAAGTTTACTCTCAGCATAAACATAAGAGGTCGGTTCAAGGTTCATGGAATCCTAATAACATGTTTCCTTTCGATAGAATTGCTAGTTTTTCCTACTCTCTGTTCTTGTATGGCAACTAGTACAAATCGTCCTAGAGACCCTTATTGCAAGTTATAACCTTAGGAAATACAAGAGATTCAATAACACAATAGCTTGACGATCAAGATAAGTAGGTTCATGAATACCATGGACAAATAGTCGGATACTCGACATGAATTCAGAATCTCTACACTATAAACACTCACAAATAAGACATGTAGATAGTGATTGCTACACAAAGATTAGACTTTTACAAATAGAATCATCTAATCCTAACAATATGCACGAGGATAACCAATATAGTTTGCAACCTAGATTAAACTAACATCACACAGTAAGCAATTAAGCGCCAGAGATAAAGAAACAAATACTTCAATTCAATAGGGAAACATGAGTTCAGAAACTCACCATGACACCAAACCTGGAAGCTTCAAGCTTTGAGTAAACAATGGTGAATTTAGTTCATCGTCTCAAAATCTAAACAAAGATGTGAAATAACCCTAGGAAGCCCTAAAACTAAATCCTTAAATAGTCTCCTAGATAAATCTCAAATAAAACATTAAAAATAATAAAAACAAGATAAACTCGAGGAATCTAGGCCTTCCGAGATACGCGACCCGCGACCGCGGTTTGTGGCCAGCGGTCGCGTTTCAGCCTTCTGGGGCGACTGTGGGAAAGGCATAGGCACGACCGCAACTGCGGTCGCGGTTGAGCTTCTGTCTTCCTCTTCGGTCTTTTCTTCTCTTCAATTTTCGAAGTGCGTCTTCGACCATCTTCTCTTGGTGTCTTCTCTTGGCACTTTCTACACTACTACTCTACTCCGAATACACCGATAAGGGTATAAAAAGAGTCACCAATATGTGTGCCAAATATCGCTATCGAGCTATCTGCGAATCCCTATAACATAAGCTCCGAACCGGATTCCAGGAATACCACTCGAAAAGCACCTAAACACCACTAATCCTAGTCTAATAATCGTTAGTTACAATCATGTAAATAGCACTCGTCGGTCATATTTTCTAACTAATACATATCCGGAATATATCGAATATTATTAAATTTTTTAATAATGAATATGATCAAATACTAATCGAGCTTGTTTCCGAATTAATCCAACGTTGGGTGCTCCAGGAATGGTCTCTCTCTCAGACTCCGGTCATCAAACCCTTTCTCACTACCGCTCTCTATTTATCGAGGAATGGTCTCTCTCTCAGACTCCGGTCATCAATTTTTTCAAACCTCTTAAAGGGCTATTTTCTCCATAACCAATTCACATGGGTTAGAGCTGTCCATCTAGCAGCAATAATGATTTTCTAGATTGAAATCTAATGTTCCCTAGCAAAACTATTTTTTTGCATTGTCTTATGAGAAATAAGAATTTTAAATTAATGGATCTTTCCATTTATTGTTAGGACAGATTGCAAATATCATTAAAAATAATAAAAAGGTTCAAAATTCAGATACATCTATCTCAACCATTAAACTAACAATGCTCGGTAAAACTCTTTTTAAAAATCAACCTTGAGCCAATGACTATGTTGCATAAAATGGTGGAGGTGTGTCATAGTTATGCTTCTTCTTGCATTTCATGGCTTTATAATAGGATGAGAAATTTCCAATCTTTCGCAGTTGATGCAATATACTCACCTTCTAGACCAAGCAAATGAATGTGAAGACCCTTATATGAAAAATCAAACAATATGCATTTGGTTCTTCAGAATGTGAGGCTGCTAATTTCTCTTGTTTAGGGTTGAGTATTATTTAGAATATATATAGAGAGTATAAAAGGGTAGAAAAGGAAAATAATAAATCACCCTTCCCTAATACATAATCTATCACCCCCCTCAAGTGAAGTGTTGGTTAACCGAAACGCGAAGCTTGGAACAAAAAAACTCAAACAGAGGTCGAGAAAGACCCTTCGCGAACACATCAACAATATGAAAAGAGGAAGGAACAAGATGAACGCGAAGCTTGCCAGAGGTAACCAATTCCCGATCAAAATGATAGTCAATATCAATGTGTTTGGCACGTTGGTGAGCAATGGGATTCTGAGCCATAAAGATCGCACTACTATTGTCACATAAAAGAAGCGGAGAGCCAACCAAAGGAACATGAAGATCCCGCAGAAGATGAGACAGCCAAACAACCTCGACCGCCCAGTTGGCAAGTGCACAATACTCAGATTCGACGCTAGAACGAGATACAGTAGGTTGCTTCTTAGCACTCCAAGAGACAAGATTGGTACCAGGGAAGACCGCATAGCCATAAGTAGAGCGGCGAGTCTCAAGAAGCGAGCCCAGTCAACATCAGAGTAACCGGAAATAGAAGGAGAGCACGTAGAACTGAAGGAAAGACCGTAATGATTGGTACCGCGAACATAGCGCAGAATACGGTTAACGGCCGAAAAATGATCATCACGCGGATCCTGAAGAAACTGACTAACAGAGTTGACATCAAATGCAAGATCAGGCCGAGTAATAGTGAGGTACTGAAGAGCGCCAACCAAAGAGCGATAGAGCGTCGGGTTTGCAAAGGGCTCACTGGAACTACCGTGCAACTGAGATAGAGGAACAAAGGGCGTAGAGACGACAACAATATCGGACATACCAGCGCAAAAAAAGAATATCAAGAGCATACTTCGCGTGACCCAAGAACATACTAGAAGAGGAAGGAGACACCTCAAGGCCAAGAAAGTAGTGAAGCGAGCCCAAGTCCTTGAGTGAGAACTCCTTGTCAGCGCAAGCAATAAATCGACGAATAGTAGATGGGTCATTGCCTGTGAGAATGATATCATCAACATACACTAGCAGGTAAAGCAAGGTGGACCCATGAGAGAAAACGAACAAGGAAGTATCAACATTATTGCAAAGGAAGCCAAGGCGAGCAAGGAAGGTACTGAAACAATGAAACCAAGCACGAGGGGCCTGCTTCAAACCATAAATGGCTTTCGCAAGCGGCAAACATAATCAGGATGAAGAGGATCCTTATAGCCGATAGGTTGCGCCATATACACCGGTGTGTCAATAACACCATTCAAAAAGGCATTCTTCACATCCAATTGATGAAGAGGCCATTTGCGCATGGTAGAAATAGCAAGAACCGGTCGAACAGTAGCAGCTTTAACAACAAGACTGAAAGTGTGATCAAAGTCGAAACCAGGAATCTGAGAAAATCCATGCGCCACAAGACGAGCTTTATGGAGATCAATACTACCATCAACTCAATACTTGAGCTGAAAAACCCACTTTGACCCAACAATGTTGGCATCGGAAGGACAAGGGACCAGATCCCAAGTATGCTGGTGACGTAGAGCAGCCAGCTTGTCATCCATAACAAGAACCCAATGCGGGTCACAAAGAGCGGAACGATAATCACGCGACTCAGAGTGAGCAAGCAAAGCAACAAGAAAGCCAGTCACCTCATAATCAAGGAAAGCATGGGACCGAAGAGACCCTTAATGAGACCGGGTGACCATAGAGTGATGTGGCACTGGTGAAGTACTAGACGAGACATCGGAAGCAGAGTCCGAAGGAGTAGGTGAAGCAGGTTGAGAAGCCGGTGAAACCGTATTAGAAACAGAAGGTACATGATCCGAATCAACCACTGGGACATCAGAAGAGCATAGACGACAGATGATGGAACCGCCACAAAAGGAGAAACAGGAACCACTTGATCGACAAAGATAGTAACGTCCAAGGAAGACACATCAACCGTAGATCCAAGACGAGGTGAAAATGGGAAGAAAGTCTCATCAAATCGAGCATGTCTTGTTATATACACACGTCCATTGACAGTGTCCAAACACCGAAAACCCTTGTAATGAGAATGGTAACCAATGAACACACAAGGGAGACTACGAGGAGAGAGCTTGTGCTGGGAAAACGGGCGGGAAAACGGATAGACTCTGCAACCAAACAGATGGAAGATAGAGTAGCATGGTGAGCGACCAAACAAAAGACCGAAAGGAGTCTCACCTTGAAGAACATGCGCCAGAAGTCTATTGATAGTATAGAAGGAAGTCGTGAAAGCATCGTCCTAACGAGACAATGGAAAATGCGAGTGAAATAGCATATAAAGGCCCATTTCAATGACATGGCGGTGCTTGCGTTCAGCATGGCCATTCTGCTCAGGTGTGTATGGACAAGAAATCTAATGATGAACACCCTGAGTAGAAAAATGAGATCGGAGACGACCATTCACTAATTCAGATCCTCCATCACTCTGAAAGACTTTGATACGAGCCGAGAACTGGATCTCAACAAAGGACTTAAATTGCATATCAATATCAACAAAATCAGATTTGCGACAAAGGGGATATAGCCAAGAGAAGCGCAAAAAATCATCCACAAAAATAGCGTAATAAGCAAATCCGTTGCCGGACAAAACCGGGGAAGGTCCCCACAAATCACAATGCCAATTCAAGAACATGCGAGGCATGTTTAGTATTCTCAACAAAGGATAATTTTTACCCTTAGCCATAACACATGAAGCACAAATATGCGGCTTAGGTAATAACGAAGAAACAAACAACAATCCAGTTTGACTCAATGCTGAAATAACACCAAAAGACACATGCCCTAGACGTGCATGCCAAAGCCTTAAACAACACACGACCTTTATTCCACTGATTGAAGAAACGAAAGCAACATCACCAAGGTCCAAGACATACAAGCCGTTGTCACTATGACCGGTTCCCACGACCGCCTTGGTGACTTTGTTCTGAATAACAAATGATGAATCATCAAAGGTAATAAGCACACCAAGACCACGAGTCAGCTTAGCAATAGAGGGCAAATTTTTGGTGATACGAGGCACAACTAATATCGGACAACCATAAGGAAGAAGTAAGCCGAACATCACCAAGATGAGAAATAGAGATAGAGGCACCATTACCCATGGAGACACAATAATTACCCAAATAAGAGGAGACATTCTCTAAAGATGATGGCGATGAAACCATATGATTCGTAGCACCGGAATCAACGTACCAATATGATGAGCGGGACTGAAGCTCCAACTGCAAAAAGGACTGAAACAAGTCGGCGAGATGCGTAGAAGCATTCTGATGCACCGGTGGAGGAACAAGCTTAAAGCAAGATGATGCAATGTGGCCAAGTTTACCACACCATTGACACTTTGAGCGACCACGGCCCTGTCCACGACCACCACGTTTCCCATCAGACTTACCAAAATGGCCACCAGAATTACCATGACCACGACCAGAAGACTGCGAGTGAGAGCCATCAGAAGCGGACTGTTAAAAAGCAGTAAAGGCCACTGGAGCAGCCGACACGGAAGAAATAAGGCCAGATAAAGACTTTAGAAAAGCCTCATGATTTTCTGCTTGGGCCACAACGTCAACATACGTCGGAGCCGGTGAAAGGTTCATGATAGGAACACTGAACTCCTTGAAATCAGCCCCCAAAGCACACAAGAACCACAACACTTGATCGTCATTAGATGCGGCAGATCCCATGGAGGATAAACGATAAAAATAGCCTTGAATTGAAGGTGCAATTCATGAACCGTACCTGTCCGCCAAAGATTGAGGACTTGATCTCAAAGTTGGAGATTGGAGGAGTGGATGCGATTCTGATAGACAGCGGAGAGGGTTTCCCAGATGTGTTATGAAGTGGAACAACCAATGACCTCCAACATGGATTCCTCGGGGAGAGACGAGAAGAGCAGGCTGCATAGGCGTTGATCCTCAGCAACCCAATCGTCATGGGCCGCAACAGCAGAATCGTACTCGGTTTTTGCAGCAAGAGCACTAGTGAAAGGGGGATTGCTTTTAGGAGGGAGCGGAATAGGCGGCGGAGGGCAGACCCGAGTCCCATCAAGGAAACCGAAGAGTTTCTGGGAACGAAGAACGTGGGTAACTTGCGTCTTCTATAGCATGAAATTAGAAGAGGAGAGTTTGATGTTCAACATATGAATAAGAGTATTGTAGGGGAGTTTGTGATCTGTCATGGGAGAAGGAGATACGTAGCAACAAGGAAGGAGGAAGAGGAAAAAATCGATCTAGGTAAACCTCACTGATACCATGTGAGGTTGTTAATTCCCTTTGTTTAGGGTTGAGTATTATTCAAAATATATATAGAGACTACAAAGGGTAAAAAGGGAAAACAATAAATCACCCTTCACTGATACATAATCTATCACAGAATCATCCTCGAATTTGTAGGCAACATAGTATTCAATACTTTCTCTAGATTAATACGTGTGCATCCCATGGATGACCTTATACTTTATTGAATAGATTATACATACTGTATACAACCACATTGATAACTTGCATTTAGGATAGTTTAGGATATGTTTATTTCTCCTCATTAGGTTTGTTTCGTTTTATTTTCGATAGTTTTACTTCTTTTTCTTTAGGATTTCTAGTGTTCAGAGTCTACCCTTGTGTTGTGTGATTTCACGATAAATTGGAGGCGTTTTTTATGATCGTGGACTAAATCTTGGGGACGCTCATGTGGATGACTTGGATGTGCAATGCCGGGATCGAGAACGCGAGGTGCAACGAGTAAAGAGGAGGAAGTGAAGCCTATAAAGCATGAGACTCGGTCGAGTTGTGGCCCGAGTCAGACACCAAGGAATCACCACTTACAGAGCATAACTCGGCCTGAGACTCGACCGAGTTACAGACCGAGTCGCGTCTTGAGTCGAGTTCCGAATTGTGATTGCCACGTAACTCGGCCTGAGACTCGGCTGAGTTACGGGCTGCGTCAGGATGAAACTCCATTTTTTAACCTAGGTATAAACAGAAAAATACTCTTGACTCTTGGGTAGACCTTTTTTGGGGGATTAGTGAACATTTGGAGATCTAAAAAACCCTAAGAGAAAGCTTGTGAATTGGATTACTTGGATTTGGATTGAAGTTGAATGGTATGTTGTTTATTGCAATGAATTTGATTTCTTCCTTATCCATGTCTAGCTAAGCTTTAATTTCAATGGTTGGGTGAACCCTAAGATGTAGTAGATGAGTTTGTATGATGATATTTGGTTGATTGGTCATTTGAATGAAGTTTGATTCTCTCCTAGGATGCATATTTCCCTAATACTATTGTAATAAGGAAGCCTACTATCATTTGATCCCGAGAGGAGATTTTGATTTTAGGGATTGATTATTTGAGTTTGCCTTGGTCAATTTATGTAAATCCCTAGGAAAAACTTGAGAATTATTTGCATGAGAGTGATTTAATTTCTCTTGTGGAATTTCAACTATCGTAGTTGATCGATGATTGAATAGATTATGCGGAGCGCGAGAGAGGAAGTTAATTTATTTTTCATTTGATCTCTAAGAAACGTAAAGGGTCTAGTTTATGATAGCCTTGTGATGAGCGACGTTTAATACAACGTAAATGGTGGTCGTTAGCATCGTTCATCGACGAAATTGCCATGCGTTGAAGCATATTAGTGTGTTCCGGACCTCACAAGGAAAAGGTGTTAAACACGAGGAATACAAACATTCGGGTGAAGACCGAAGAGGAAACGGCCAAAGAACAAACCAAGTTCGCTCACGTGAGAAGAAGTACTGAGATGTTGAGCTGAGTTCAAATGGACCGTTCTCCCTTATCCGACTTCTGATTGAGGTGATTCTAATTTGAAGAGTTAGATATTGAAGTATTCTTGAATCTCTCAAAATATGAGCTCAATCGGAGTTGTGAGTCAAAAGTTATGACAATTTTACGGACGTCGCTATTTTGTAGAAACCGGCCGCGGCCGCGGCCATAGAACCGCGCCCGCGGCGCCGAGGGTTTTCAGCCGTGAATTAGTCTTTTCTTGCGGGATTGTTTTGGGCCTTTTTACCTACTTTCACTTAGGCTTCGGGCTTGGGCCCTTTTAGGTTACTTTGAGGGTTTCCCTTCTTTATAAATAGAGATGAGAGCTTTGCCTCCTTCTCATGCTTAGTTCTAGCCCTTGGTTCTAATAAAGTATATCTCTTGATTTGTTTCTTTATCTCTTGCTCATAATTTCTTATTTTGTGATGTTAGTTTAATCTAGGTCATGAACTAGGTTGATTTCCCTCATGCATATTGCTAGATTATATGATTCTATTTGTAAAAGTCTAATTTTTGTGTAGCAATCACTATCTACATGAACTATTTGTGAGTGTTTACGGTGTAGAGATTCTGAATTCATGTCGATATCGGGGATTTGCCAATGGTATTGCATGAACCTACTTATCTTTGATCTTAATGCTATTGTGTTATTGAACCTTGGGATTTCCTTGGTTATGACTTACAATAAAGGTCTCTAGGACTATTTGGACTAGTTACTATCTTAGAACAAAGAGTAGGACAAACTATCAATTCTATACATGGATTAGGATAATTAGAATATATTAATTAATAGAATGAACCCGATTAGCAAATAGGAAGTCAATGATCAAACCAACCATTCCGTAGTGCAAATCCCCGTTGAATAAGGTATTTTCTCAATTACTCTCCTTAATTGAATCATAGACTAACATCAATCCAAATTCTCCCTTTTTCTCTCTTTAATAAAGTTGACCTTATTAATTACATAAGAATTGATATCTTGACTCTCTGTGGGATCGACCCTTGCTTACCACTCTAGTTGTAGAGAAGTTAGTGAGGTTTTATAAATGAATATTTTGATGCTGCAAACGACGCTCGTCACCTTGCATGAGAGTGATTGCTAGTTGAATCTAGGCACGTTCACTTATCGTCTGAGAAGAGGTAGTGCTGGCATTAGATAGTTGGTCTTTCAAACGACATTCAATTTGGAAGTTAACCATATATCGTCTTAAGCTTATTGAAACATCATAGTGGGGATCCTAACCTTGAAAGCCTTTCCATATTGATAACTTCGTGTTACTTGTTAGTTTGAATTTGATCATAAACTATTCACTCCGTGATCTTTGGCTTAGTCTATTCGCTGGCATAGCAATTGATACTACATAGTCCCTGTATTCGACACCTTGATACTATAACTGAACTCGTTCGCTTGCGAGTGTTCAACTAGAATACTACGTTTAGATTTGAAATTGAATCATGCAATATATTTCATAAACCACAATATTTAAACCATCCATCAAAACGATCCAACTACAAACTGTCACCCAAAGCAAACCAAAACCTCAGAACACATTCGATGTAAATATTGTCCCAAGCATGAAAGCTAAACTGAAAATTAGTAGCGGGTTTATTCTTCATCAATGGGATAACATTAACCTCGGTGCTTGTTACCGGCCTGAAGCATAAAAAATAACGTCAAAATATGTACTATCCATCGAAAGTGTAGGAGTTAAATTAGACATTTTAGTGGCTTACATGTCTGTTCGGCCTATAACTGACTCGATATCGACGGCCTCTCCCGCATCCACGTCTGTTGGAGCCCTGATTCGTCGTTAACTTGATCCAACGAATAGAGGATGGAAACACTCCATCTTCTTGGGCTTGATGTTAGATTTCTCCTTCATATGTATTCTACGTCTCACGATTCCGAGCAGAATGACACCCTCTAGTATCCTGCAAAAGGCCTAAACCCGGAGATGGGGGGTCCCCGGGGCGGGCTCTCCGACGCCCAAGTCAGTATTTATTCGAATAATGTAATTGATAGGGGTATTTAGAGATTACGCATGTATTAGTAAAGATAGGGCAAGTAGTGCTCGTATAGTATGGAAATACTTCGTGTACCATTCCTTTCGTGTAAGTGCTTCGTGTACAATGCATACAAAGTACAATTATTCATTGTATAGTTATACGAATAGATAGTAGTCAAACCTTTAGCATAATCATTTCATGTATTTCGGGCAAGCCTTGTTTGGGTCGCTAGGCTTCGTATAGTCCAACCTTTGCATAGTTACCTTGTGTATTTTGGGCCAGCCTTGTTTGGTCCATGCCCAGTAGAAGACTTCGCGTAGAGTATTATGACCTCAGCCTTCGTGTAGGATGGCCGTAGAGTATTATGTCCAGTAGAGTATTATGCCCAGTAGGAGACCTCCCTGTAGCAGGAGACTTGGGCTGGACTCCACAATACTTGGGCTTCGCGTATATGGCCTTAGCCTTCGTGTAGGATGGCGGGCCTGAAAGTTGGGCCCCTTGTCAAACTTGGGCCTCGTGCTGCTTCGAATAAATTAGCAGGTTGGGTTCGCGCAGGTTGGGCTCGCGTTACCACATTTCATACGAAGCATTTGTCAACTTCTCTCCGTCTGCATATTTGGGTTTCATGTATTCAATATTTATAATGTGAAATCTGGCCCCCTTTTCCATCTACTCTCCTTCCCCCTATTTATAGTGTTTTTAATGGGCATTGAACCTTTATTTGTAACTGGGGCTCTTATTAAAATGGACTTATTTCTTGGTCCAACAACGTCTATGGTTGTGCTTGATCCTCCTCCCATTAATCAGCTCTAGAGTCAACCACACTAATGGAAAGAGGGGTAATGCTATGAAGAAATGGATACATTAACAACTGTCTCAAGTGAAGTATATAATTGTGCCATATGTGCTTGAAAGGTAGATACCACCTGCAACAATGAATGTGAATGACGAAAACTATCACGCCTGAATCAAAATATACTACATGGTTGAAAGGTAAAAAACCTATATGTGCCTTTCTCTCTTTATCTATGTTGCCCAACCTCAGTTTTATGCTGCTTCTTCCCCTTTCTATATCGATTTTCAAGTATGTGCAACTATAGATTGAATATTTGAATGTAATCCTATTCAGTAAATAAAAGGGTAAGATGTAACAACAATATCCTTCATATGACCTTTTGTTCATAAGATGGAAATCTAGGAAATGGGATCCATTCAGTGTCGACTTCAACTCACCTAGGTTGACTACACGACCAATAACATCTATAGAAATTCATTATAACAGCGTATACCTTCAGTACACATCTAAAGTACTAAATCATGTATAGTATTATATATCTTCACATATATTGGGTGTAACTAAAGACTGGTCAAGTTTATGGGAGGTCATCTTACCAATAAGGTACTTGATTTTATTAAACTCAATGTCTTCTATACATGTAAGGTTTAATGGGTGATGGACAAAGGATGCGGGCTCATACTAAAGCATGCGGATTACAGTGTTCCCCTCAAGGTGGATGAAGAACTTCTAGCCATCATTTGTTGATTGGTTTTGGGCTCAGATGGAGAAAGGTACTTGTTTGGTGTGCAGGACTTGGTATAAAACAGAGAAATATTGTCAGACCTCATATTTATATAGGCTAAGAGGTAAGAATATGAAGCGTATGAGAATTTACTGCCAGAGGTTGTGTAACTTCGGCGTTACAAATGACAACCAATGCAGTAAAAAAGCATAACGCCATTGACTTTAGTGAGTTTAAGGCAAAGGAAAGTAACGTCGGCGGTCGCCGGGAACGAATGAAGAGAGGAGTGTAGGAATCGTAATTTTAGGAGGTGAATTTAATGGAAAACATAAAACCACGTTTACTGATTTGAACAGCCCCTAATCTTTATATATACTAGAATCTTTTCAATATTTTATCTTATATGATGAAGCATTACTAGAAAACAACATTTTAGTGACATATTTTAGCGACAGAATTAAATTCCGTCTCTAAATATGCTAGATAGCGACGGATTTTGCAACGGATAGGGTACCATTTGCACGTTCTTCTAAAACCTTCACTATTTTGGCAGAAAAAAGGGGCGCCTTAATTTCATGGTTAGCGACGGAGCTAACCCGTCGGTGAAAATTGGCGGAAACTTAGCCGCCTAAATTTTTATGAAAATAGCGATGGATTAGTGTCCGTCGCTAAATGAGGGGACGTATCGAGATTTAGTGACGGACGACCCCAAGTCCGTCGCTAATTAGGGGCCGTATCGAGTTTTAGCGACGGACTTGGGACGTCCGTCGCTAATGAGGAGAGGAGATGTATTGAGTTTTAGCAATGGATGTCCCAAGTCCGTCACTAATGAGGAGACATCGAGTTTTAGCGTCGTACTTTGGGCCTTCCATCGCTAAATTACAACCCGATTCCATCTTTTCTTCGTTCCTTCAGTTCTTCAAAGCATTCTCTTTTCGTTCTCTTAGTGCTACTCTTCTTCTTTCTTTCAGGAAGAACCCTAAAATCCATTACGATCTTCCATCTCTTTCCTTCGAGCATCTCCTAGATCTATCTCCTCTTCGAGCTTCCTTCATTCGATCTTCCTCCTTCGAGCTTTCTCCAGTCGTTCATCCTCCTTCGAGCTTCCTCCATTCGAACATCCTCCATTTGAGCTTCCTCCAACCGGTCTTCCTCCTATCGAGCTTCCTCCTTCGATCTTCCTCCATTCGTTCGATCAGTGAAGGTAAGAACCCTAAACTGAAGAGCTTCCTCCTTATAGTTCTATAAATTCGGTTCCTATTTCTGTACAATCCAATCCCTCGACGGTAAGAACCCTAAAGTTTGTCTGATTGTGAACCCTAAACTAAAGAGCCCTAAATTTTGAACCCTAAAATAAGTTGTTAGAACAACCCTAAATTAAAGAGCCCTTATTTCTGATTTTGTTGTATGAAAGAATTCAATTTCTGATTCCGCTGATGAAGAAGATAGGTAATTCAATTGGTGTTCTTTTTTGTTGGGTGTCGTAGATTGCATTTTGTGACCCCTGTAACCTACGTAAGGGAAGAGAAGAAACCAAAGCAGGAGAGGAAACGGAGAATTGCACCGCTTCTACTTAATGTAGGTCCGAGGCCGGAGATTTACGCGGAGGAGCATGTAAAGCCGATGTGAAGCACTGAATTAACTTAGGAGCTTTTTGTTGATGTATATGGAGTGGATGGGAGGAGGACATATGAATCTCTGAAAGGGAAGAGTTACCACCAATGCATGTATATTACTTCATCATTTTTGAAGTTTCAACTTCATCTGTAATTAGTAGCATAATTTGAAGTGACTCAATGAAAGTTTCAAGTGAATGTGTTTGTTTGGTGCTGCTTCTCCATGAGAAGACAACGGTGGATTTATCATTTATAATGATCTTTGTTGTAAAATGCTGCTTTATCCACTGCAGTTTATTAAACTATCTTTTCTACTTCACATAAATGTATATTTTGGGACACAACTTGGTCACTTGATTTATTATATAAGGTAATCTATATGGTAATATCTACCTATAGAGAAGTGAAGTTATCTGGATTCTATTGCAAGGATAGTAGAAAACAGGTTTGTTAGTTATATGGTCTAGCCTCTTAATTCATACAACTAATAATGCCTCAATTTTAATGATAACAAACAGTCTTATACACTAATGTCTTCAATGAGTGAGATATTGCAGGATAGTAAAAGGCCTTCGAGCTAAATAGGTGATTTAAGCATGGAAATCAACGATCTTAATTAGGAGCAAAAGCGAGTCCAACGAGAAGAATAGCGCTTAACGCGCTTAACCAGGAGCAAGGGAACCTAATGCCACATGAATGAATCGAGTAACAAGATCAAGGGAATCATGCGTTTAAAGGCTTAAATATTATACCAGAGGGACATGCTCATGGGAACCAAATGCATTGAAGGAAACCGAGCGTGTATAAATGGAAAGGTATCTTATAAGGCACTATTAAAGGAAATATTTTATATGGGAGAACTACCAGATTGAAGATCTTCTTTGTTAGAGCGACTTTGTTATCTTACTTACTTAGTTCAGATTTAATAGTTTATTTATTGTTTTAATCTAGCTTTTCGTATATTAGTTACCGACGATTATGCCATAGTATAAATATCATAAATTATCTTTCTAGAGAGTTGTTGTTGAAAGTGCTGAGAGTTAGTACATTTGATTTAGGGCTTAGGCAATAACTAGGAGAGTTTAGTGAGAAACTAAGAACTGTGTGTTCGCCTAGTAGTTGTAATCCCTACGAGAAATTAATTCAATAATCGTTTTGGAATTCATTACTTACTTGTTCTTAGTTTTATTCCGCACAAAGTTGTAATCTTTAGTTAAAGCTAAGGTTCCACGATCCACAATTGGTATGAGAGCAGGATCCAATTCCAACACGATAATGAAGAACTCCGAATTCAACCTAGGTATGTCCCTGGACAATTCTCATCAGCTTTGAGAAGGAGAACTCGATTGGTGGTTAGGTGTGCACACAACGTTCATTCAAACCCAAGACTACCCATGCTAGAAGATCATAGATCTAGGAGACGAAGTGCTTCCAGCATTAAAGGAAAGAACGGATTGGCAACCAGAGCACTATGCCGAGATGGAAAAGAATTTGAAGGCTCGACAATTGATTATGTGTGGACTCACTCGCACAGACATAGACAAGGTCATTGGGATATCAACGACCAAAATATGTGGTAAGCCATCATCTCCATCCATAGAGGGAGTGAGGACCTAAAGCATACAAGAATGTTCATGATTCATAGGGAGTTCCAATCATTCAAATAACTCCCTGGTGAAGCGTGTCAGCTCGCCAATCGTGCTTCATAACTCTGATGAACAAGTTAACGACCTCTGGTGTGACGATTCCCCCTTCAGAGCAAACACTGGCTATCATCTACGCTATGAGTGATAAATTCGATCTCACTCGAAGAATCGCCCTCATGTCTCCAGACTAAAAGAAGCTCCCAGTGGTCGATATATTTGGCAAGTTCTTCGACCAAGAAAACGCTGATTCAAGGAAGGGCTTACAAGTGAAATAAGCCACTGGAACCGCGCTGAAGCTCACAAAGGTTCTTGAGAATATGGACATCATTGGAGACAAAGAGGATGAGGACGATGATACAGAAGTCGCCCTCATGACAAAGATGGTCAAGAAGTGGTTCAGGAAGAGAGCTGGACAAGGATTCAACCAAGCGTGATCTCAAGGAGTACATGTGCCACAATTGTCAGGAGAAAGGGCACCTTGCTAAGACGTACGCCAACCCAAAGGTGGAAGCCACTGAAAAGAAGGCGCTTTTCTCAGCATGTGGAGAAGAAGACGGTGAAGCTAACCTTCATGAAGGATTCCAAGGACAATGTCTCATGGCTGATGCAGAGGCCCTTGACTATGAGGTAAAACATATTGAAACCTTTCCTACTCGCCTTAACTTGCTTATATTCTAACAACCCTTTAATCATTCCAAGGACAAATGTCTCATGAGCTTTGATGGGTTCCAAAAGTGTGATTGCTTATTCGTAGGGAAACTTGAGAAGCGAGAACAAATGGTACATCGACAATGGCTTCTCATGTCATATGACCGGAGATAAGGAGAGATTACACAGCTTTCTGAACTATGATGGTGGAAGCGTATCATTTGGTGACAAGAGATCTAGAGAAATAACTGGACATGGAAAGGTACATCTCAATGACAAGATAGAGATCCAGATGGTGAACTTTGTGGAGAGCCTTCACTACATTCTACTAAGCGTCGCTCAGCTCTGTGATGAGGGACCAAACAAGGTGACCTTCACTACCTCGAAATGCTTTGTGAGAAGTGCTACTGGGGAAATCATTTTAAGGGGGAAGCGAGTCAACACCATGTATATTTTCGACCCCAGCTACATCCCAAAGAGTCAACTTTTCCTTGCTACTATAGAAGATCAAACTGCTTTGTGGCATCAACATCTAGGGCACGTCAATCTACATCTCTTATACAAGCTGCGTGTAAAGGAGCTTGTCCGAGGAGTACCTCCCATCAAGATAAAGAACATGACACACTATGCTAATTGTGTCAAGGGCAAGCAAGTCAGGAGCTCGTTCAAATCCAAGTGACAGGCGTAAAACGGTCGCTGTTCCTATCAAAGATAATCCAACTAAACAATCCAATAGTAAAGTGGTAAGTCGGAGTCGAATCCCAAGAGAGCCACAACGATAGTCTATTTCTTTCGTATTACCTAGTAGTAACTAGGGGGGTTTTGTATGTTGTTATCTAAACTGGCAATATTAAAACGGTAAATGTTAGATTTGTAAACTATTATGATGGAAAGCTCACTCTTTTAGTATCAACGCATTATTCTTATGGAAAGTTGATCATTGAATTCTATTAATCCTATATTCTTAACTAAATAATCCAGTAGTCCTACTCTTTGTTCGTAATTAGCAACTAGTCCAAATAGTCCTAGAAACCCTTGTTGTAAGTAATAACCAAAGAAATCCTAAGTTCAAAAGCGCAACAGCATAAAGATCAAAGATAAGTAGGCCTATTCAATACCATTGGCAAATCACCGATACTCGACATAGGTTTATAATCTCTACAAAAGAAGCACTCGCAAATAGTCTATGCTAATTCTGATTGCTACCTAAAAGACAAGACTTTTCAAATCGAATTATCAAGCCTAGCAATATGAATGAATAATTAATCAACCTAGTCTGCAACCTAGATCAAATCAAGATCAATCAACAGACAATAAAGCACAAGAGATCATAAAACAATGGTGAATTTATTATTAGAACATAAACATAAGAATTCTCACAAACATATCCTAGAATAATGGCCTTAACCTAAGAGTGAACTAGTAGGATCTTGGCCAGACATAGCCAATTGAAAGCAATACATAATTATGGATGAAACTAACCAGGGGTGAAGGTGAAAGTGGCACAAAGGTGGAAGCTTTCTTTTTGGCTGCTGAATTTCTAAGGATGAGTTGTGAAATTGAACATAAGTCTAATCTAACCTAATAACTAAAGGTTTATATAGTATCTAGTGAATAGGGAATAAAATAACTAAAAATAAATAATAAAATAGGGAAAAACAAATCAAATCTCGGACTTAAATCTGCAATTGGGCCGGTCTGTCTCCGCGGTCTTGATCGAGACTTTTGGGTCTCGGTCGAGACTTTGCCCCAGTTCTCAGATTCGGCGTGGGTCTCGATCGCGACATTAGGGTCTCGGTCGAGACTTCTCTACTGAGGCTGAATCTCGATCGCGACTTCTGGGTCTCGGTCGAGACTTCTTCTCTGCAGCTCGTTCTCGGTCGTGACACCTCTCTCGGTCGTGAGGCCTTCTCTCGAACTGGTCTTCGGTCTTCTATAAGCTTCGAGGCAGCTCGGATTCGCCTCTAGGCTTCTCCATGGGTGTAGGTGTGGTATCCTTCTCTCTAGCTCCGTCCCAAATGAAATAAAGGTGAGTACAAACGGGATCTCCATAATAAAACCACAATATAACGCTTATGAGCATCCCGCAAATCCATAAATGAACACTGATAGGTGCAATCCCGATGGCGCCAAGAGTGATTTTTAGGTGACTTTAGAGACGTTTTGGAATCACTAAGTCGTTTAATTAAGCATATGAGGCATCGGGACAAAAGCCGACGAACTGAAGACGAATTCGTTTAAGAATGAAGTGCTGATGACTTAATCTGAGTTCAAATGGATCGTTCTCCCTACTCCTATATCCGATTGATGTGATTCCAGTTTGATGAGTTATATATTGAAGTCTACTACGTTCCCTCCAAATTTGAGCGCAATCGGAGTTGTGAGTCAAAAGTTATGACCATTTTACTGAGCTGTCACAGGGGACAACAAAGACCAAACCGCGGGCGCGGTTCTGAGACCGCGGTCGCGGCTCCGGAGTAATTATTTGACCGGAAACTCTTTGTAACCACCTCATCTCAAAGGCTTTGAAGGAGTTTTGATGTTACCATTTTGAGAGGGGAATTTATATAGATTTTCTAGGATTTTGACCATACATTTTCTATATATTCTCTCATACTCTCTTTAGGATGATCTAATCTCTCAATTTTGTAATTCAAGAAACTCTCTCTTTTTGTAATTTGTTTTCTAAGGAATCTATGGAGAACTAAGCCTATTTGTGTCCATCTTGAAGTTCTAGTTCTTGATTTGGGTCATTGTGGTAAGGTTCTTTATGCCCTTGTTCTGATTTGTCTTTGGATTTGTTCTTTGATCTCTTGCGCTTAAACTTGTGATTGATTTATATTGATTTATCTAGAATGATCAACTAGGTTTATTGATGTTTTTCATATTGCTAGGCTTAGACAATTCTATTTGGAGAATCTAAACCTTTTGTAGCAAACTCTTTCTTCATGAACTATTTGTGATTGATTTTAGGGTAGAGATCTTAGATTCATGTCAAGTACCGACTATTTGTCAATGGTATTGCACGAACCTACATATCTTTGAACTTTATGCAATTGTGCTATTAAATCTAGTTATTTCCGTTGTTGTAGCATGATTAGGGTTTCTGGGACTATTTGGACTAGTTGCTAGCTATGAACAAAGAGTAGGACGGTCCATTTAGATTTGATTGGAACATTGGTTGTTATGAATCTAGGATCCACCAACCTTTTCAAGTTGCTAGAATGGATAGGTGAACCATTTCATTCTTATTACTTTCTCAAAATTTTCGTGTTTGTTTCGTGCCTTATTTTCAAGCATTTGTGAACCCCCCCCCCCTCGGAAAATCATATAAAAACTTACTTAGAGAATCCTTGCTCCCTTGGGTGGTACGACCTTGACTTTCCAACTATACTAGTGGTAGTCTAGTTGAGAAATACTTTGATAGGGGCACAACGGCTTTAGCCCTTGTCAAACACCATACCGGATTCCGGGAATACCAATCAATAAGCACCTAAACACCACTAATCCTAAGCTAATAGTCGCTAGTTAACACCATACAATAAGCTCCTATCAAACCTCCCCACAATTAAACCTTGCTCGTCCTCGACTAAGCAAAATAAAGCTCACTCCTCCTGAAAAGTACAAAGGTCTACAATAAGTGTAAAGAAAGCTTGCTAGCGACTATACTCCAAACTCCAAGTGTATCGAGCACTATCCTAACTCCGATCTATCTCCTTATGTCTCCGAGATATCCTACACAAAACCCTCCTTATTTCTCCACTTCATATGTCACCACTCCAATACAATAGTAAAAATCGGACCAAGTGGTGTGCGTTTAAGCACATGTGGAATTCCTAATCTCCTCTAAGGATAAGGGTACATAAATATAACATAATAAGATAGAATTGAGTCTCCCACTCGCTTATACACTTCTTGTTCCTCCTCTTCGAGTAATGTCCTAAACCACTAGATAATATAATAAATCCACAAATCACAACTACCAATCCTAATTCAAAAATCTGCATAGTACAACCACAACAATATGCATCAAAGTCCAAGAAATAGAAATCTAGTCCTAGAATCTAACACAACCGCCAATAATATGTAGCAAAACTAATGAACTAGTGGAATGGTAAGCATGCAAGGTGTGGATAACAATAAGCTCATAAACACAGTGATAATAGGCCAAAAACTAATTTCTTATCCCTCCTTGGTGAATCCTAGAACCCGAGACATCCTTCAACTCCCTTCTTATGTCTCCGACGCCAATAGTTATGCAATTAATAAAATCAATCACAAAACAAAGTAAATTCGGCGCCCTTTCGGATTTTCACCAAAATTCTAAGTGGTAGAACTTTTTCTTTTCTTTTCAGTTTATTTTTTTCAGGCACCAACCTTTTCCTTTTTATTCAATTCTTACTTACTTGGTTTTTATCTTTTTAATTTTTTTTTGGAGGGAGCCCCCCTTTTCGATCCATTCCTTTTTTACTCTCCATGGGTTTTTCTGATTTTTTCTTCTTAAAACTAAAAACGATGCAAATGTTCAAGCAACATAAATCCTGGTACATAATCGATCGAAAACCAACTAAAAACAGTTCAGCAGAGACTCTAAAACATAAAATAAGTAGCGGAATAGCAAGAGAAAACAAAAACAGCATCATAAAACCTCCTCGGTACGTCAACTCCTCTCACCACACTTGAACAACGCATTCTCCTCAATGCAGCAAAAGAGGACATCATAAAAATGGAAAAGGGAGACGGTAACACAATCACTCCTCAACATCATCATCATCATCTCCGTCATCGTCGGTGGCCTTATCATCATCATCATCCTCATCATAGTCATCCTCATCATCTCCTGGCGCCGGATCGAGATAGGCGGCTCGGAACTGCTCCCACTGCTGCCTCTGATACACCCACTGTTGGTGCTGGTACTCCTGATCGCGCATGATCTCCTCTCGTAGGCTCGACATGTCATCCTGGAACCTCTCCTGGTTCTGTGCGAGCGCCTGCTGTGTCGTCCGCATCTCCCCTATCGCCTCTGTAATCTGGCCCACCTAGTAAGCCATATGAGTCCGTCAATACATCTCATCTGAGTAGCTCTGGGATCCAGAACCGCTCGTGCCGGCTTCGGAATACGCGTGTGGCTGCTCAGCGCGGGGACGAATGGAGGGGTGGTCGTATATGAAGGAGCTGGGGATGGAACGGGAGCTGGAGCTGGACCTGGGATAGGAAAATGGTGACCTGATGGGACGACGTCCGGTGGGATGTACATGTCAAACCATGAGCCGAAAATGACGGGATCCTCTCGCGGGAATGTGATCTGGAATCATCGCCTGTATAAGTATATGAGCTCCATACCATCTCTCCTCAGCCATAAGTTCCGCTGACACCACTGCTCGTCGTACAGAAAACTCCCCCAGATGGGCTGATCGCGTTGGGGACAACCAACTTCAATAGCAAGGAGAGTAATCATCCCCCTACATCAATGTCGCGAAACTGTGCCTTCCACGACTCCTGGCAAGCGCGCACCAACTGGGTCGGCCAATCGGGAACGTAGAACTCGCACTCATAGGAATATGCGTACATGAGAAACAGCTGGTGGACCGAGATTTTATTGTTCTCAACCCTGTTCCCAAAGCACATCGCCACCACCTTGTGGATGATGCGCCACTGTGGGAAAGCAGCTGACGTGTCCGAGGTGCGCTTGGCGTCGTACGCCTCTCCTGAACCTCTAGTCCACCAGTCCTTCACCGTGTCATTGTCCACGTCTCTATCCCATCTCGCCCTCTTTGTTACCCCTAGCGCGTGTGCTATCTACTCATGAGTCAGCTTCCACGTTCTGTGTAGAAAACACGTGTTTGATCAGCTATTGTTCGATGTCACTAAGGTTCATTAAGCCTTAGTTGCGCTTAACAAGGATTCAATTGCGCTTTGAATGCTTGGCTTGCGCTTAACCTATGACGAACTATTAGTAATGAATTTACTAAAGTCCTTAAGTGCGGAAGAGGTTAGACAGACAGTAAAGCGCGCTTTAAGTTGTTAAAGCGCACCTATATTTGCACACACAAGAATTTCCAAACGGTGAGAACCCTAAGTCACTAGCTGACTCGGGATAAAACTCACCACTACACTTGTATTGATTAAGAAAGGATTACAATCTCTCGCTTCAACACTCGAAGCTCACTCGTAAGCACTCTCTTTACAATACTCTGAGTTCAGCTCTGAAGAACAAGAAGGCACTCTCAACACTCTCTGATTACAAACGAAATATCTCTTAAGCTCTCTCTAGCTTCCTATATTCTCTCGGTTTGCAATTCCTAGAGTGAATATAATAGTACTCTATTTATACACAATCCTTAAGCTAAACCTATAACTCAATTGTGTAACAAACAAAGACTAAGCACAATGCCACCTCATCAATCCGTGTGCCTTGATCACTTCACCAGAATTAATCAACGGCTTGGAGTGAATTGGTTTTGTTCTTCATGTGTTGATCCACGCCACATAAGCAATCCGTGTGCTTCAAGCTCTAACAAACTCTTGCCACGCTGGCGATCCCTAGAGTGGCGTCCCAAAGAGTGTAAAGTTCTTCTCGCACCTTCCTGTGCACACAACTTGCACTCTCCCGCTTTACCAGCCTTCGTAGCGTGTAGATTTGTTCTTCTGCGCTCTGGCGCACCCTAAGCTTTAGTGGAACCTCGTGGTCAACTTTCTTCAACTTCATTCAAGCGCGTCTCTACGCCCTCGAAGCTCGATCACTCTTACTTCTTGGTCTTGAATGGATTTATTAAACACCGTTTGTGAAACTTACTTTCTCCGCTTGGTGTTAAGCGCGACTGTAACCAGTCAAGCGCATCTCTAAGTGACTTAAGCGCATCCTTACAAATATGGCAATGACCTGGAAGGCTTAAAAACACTAAGAGATTAAACATATTAGTTTGTTATCATCAAAACAAAGAGAAATAGATTAAGCTTTAATAAGACGATTAAAGCTCAACTAACAATTTCCCCCTTTTTGATGATGACAAACTATAAACAGGTAAGCTCATGAATACTTTCTTAAGTGACTAAAATGAAGGCAATAATATCAATTTATTCAAGTATTCAGATTCGGATTTGGATCAAAGCATCTTACCAAAGTACTTAACCATACCAGTTTTCAATTCCCCCTGAATTCAAGCACGATCTCATACTTCCCCCTTAATCAAAGAGGAATGTACCTGCGTTTTTCCCCCTTTTGACATCATCGAAAAATTCAAAGCAAAGTCATACGGTAAGAAAAATAGTAGAGTGCGCTTGCTAGCTAAGACATCAGACAAAGCTCAATAGAGAACATTAAGCAACTTAAGTAAAGAAAAGTCACGTCAGTAAGGCTCTCAGAGATATAAAAATCAAATGCATACTTCATTAACATTGTTCACAAACTGTCACAAAAGAGGTTGGAACCCTAGCGAGCTAATTCACAAAAAACATAAACAAAGTAGTGAGAAAAGAGAGAGTCAACAAAAGCGCTTAAAAGCGCAACCATCACAACAGCTTAAGAACTACCACCCCGTTCAGCGTCAAACTTCTCCTGAACCAGCTTCAGCATAGACGACATAATCTCAACCATCTCACTGAGATGCTTCTCAACCCGCTCTTGATGCGCTTCCATCGAAGCCACTATAACAGAAAGATCAGCAGAGCTAGAGGAGACCTGAGCGCGAGGGCTCAGCTCAGAGCGCGAGCTAGAATGGGGTTTCTCCTCAGACTTGGGTAAAAGAATATCGACGATGGCGTCTGTGGTAAGAAAAGTAGAACAAGCATAGTCGGGGAGAGAGTTGTCGTACAAACCGTCTGCTCGAAGCATCTTGCAAATAAGGTGTGGGAAGGGCAGAGGACCGGATGTGGCAGCGCGATACAACACCAAATGGCTCATCATGAGCTGAGCAGTGTTGACGACCTGATTAGAAATAACGGCGGCCATAATGCAACAGTCAGCGATAGTCACCTTATCACGATCATAATCTCTTGGCGTGATGTTGGTGATGATGAAGTGGTGGAGTAAGCGCTTGGCAGGGCGAAGCAGATCAACTATAAGCGCACCCTTCGACACATTTGGTCCAAACACCGTCTTCTTTAGCACAGTAGCACCAGCTGGCCAATTCTTCTTGTATAGCCGGCCAAACCCACTGGACTGCTCTGTCAGCCTGATAGCCTTTGCAAGATCTTTAACCCGAAAGCATTCTTTAGCATTACCTTTCCAAGTGAAGTTCACTGAGCCGTATTCAGGATTGGGCGCTGAGTACTCCAGAGTAGCATAGAATTGGTAGACCATTGCGTTGTTGCAGCGCGCTGGTTCTGTCTCGAGCGTATCCCATCCTTGAAAGCTCAACCAAGTGGCAAAGCGAGCAACATGGGAGGAATCTTGAAGGCCGGTGAGCAAGTCAGGAGTCACTATCTCCGGAAACAAGAAGGAGCGCTTCTGCACACCCTGAGGAATGAGAGGAAAGTCAGTCAAGCCTATTACCTTGGTGCGCTTGGATCTGGTTGAAGCATCAACCGGTTTCTGCTCAGGAGGAGGGGACTCGTGCTCGGAACCATCTGAGGATTCAACATCCTCTAAAACAGGTGGTGGAGGAGCAACGGCCTTGCGCTTTTTACCCTTTCTGCGAAGCGCGTCACTCTGCCTATCAGGCTTCTGAGACTGGAGAGGAAGAGGAGACTGAGCGCCAGTTCTGGGAAGGAGTTGAAACTCATCATCTGCATCGGAGTCAGAAGGAATACTCGCCAAGAGCTCCTTAGGAGACTAGAGGGATTGCGTTGGAGGCCGGATTTTAGAGCCAGGACGAGAGGAAGTATCTATACTGAGAATCCCTTTACCTTTAGCTGGTGTCGTGTGAGAAGTCTCGGCCTGAGGTCTTCCAAGCTCTTTAACTGGATCATATCCAGCGAGCTCTAAATCTGAAGCAAGCAAATCCATGTCTACTGGAGGATCATGTGAGAACAAGGGTTTTAAGGGGCTGTCTGAGTGAGGAGATGGGTCATCGGTGTCGGTCAGATCAATGTGAGGAGAGGCTGCTTTATGGGCTGGGGACGTGGTAGGTGGTGGTGGAGAGGCCGCTTTAGTGGAGGGGGATGTGACCTCATGAGATACTGGGGTATGTTGGGAGGCAGGCTGTGTTGAGGAGGAAGCTTGGACAATGGATTGGATTTTTGCCCGTGTTTCAGGGTCAAGGTCAGGAAGAGCGCTTAGAACTTTGTCCATGGTAGTGAGTGTAAGTAAAAATGGAGAAAGAGGGTAGGAGAAGAGAGTAAAGGAAGGAGATAAGAGAGGGTAAGGTATGATAGGGAGAAGAATACCTCATATATATATCCCACTCAACAACTCCGGAGCCGCTTCAAAGACCAATAAAAAAATAGAGCCGTTGCACCATCCAACGGTCCAATAAAAATGCATGCATCTGCGCTAGGCCTGCGCATAGCCTCCAATGGCTAAAAATACGACCGTTACACTGCAAAAGGAGCCGTTACATCACTCAAGTTGCACGCTGATTTGACCAAAAGGCATTTCTTCAAAGTTAAGCAAACCCAACTCGGAAGGAATTCCACCCATATGCGCTACAAAGCGCGATACACTGTAACACTGATATGCTCTGAACACTGAAGCGCATGCTGAATCACCTCTGAATACTAAAACCGAAGAAGCATAACACTGATTGAGATGAGTAGATGTAAGAGTGTGATGTCCAGTTCAATTCTCAAACTACAATGTAAAGAAATTTATGAATAGGAAGATGCACATAATTCACTACTAAGGGACATTAGAG
>NW_027368443.1:0-49803 GCF_046119375.1 Phyllobates terribilis | reverse complement strand
CTGTGGTTGACCACCCAACTGTCTACTGAACCCAGAGTAGTACAGTGGGGGTCTACATCCAAATGCCCCCATACGTACCTCTTTGATTCACTGGATCTTTGGCAACATAAGCGACATATTCTGCGGTGTCCTAAAATCAAAAAGGAGAGAGAGTCATCGAATTCTGCAACCATACTGGCACAACTCTGCTACATCTCCACGCCATGCTCACCGGATCTCCTCCAGAAGCGAAAGATATGGACTGCATGTGATGGTTTGCAATGATCTGTGACAGATAATAACTATATAATATCAGTATGATTATCACCGGCTTCATCTCCAGCCCCTCACCAGTCGGTACCCCCCACCTTACCTGCTTGCAGTCGGACGCCATGAGATTCAGGCTGCTGGTGGAGACGGTCAGCGTGATGGGCATGCCGGCAAACTTCAGGTTACACTTTCCCAAGATGGAGTTCAGAGATCGGCCCCCGGTCTGTAGAGACGGATCCAGAGTGATCAATAACACAGGTGATCCCATCATCCCTCACCAGCACTCCCAGCATCCTCCTCATTCAACAATGGCTGCAGCGTGGAGATTATAAGAGGAGTGGTGTATCGGTCACATAGCGGAGTGCAGACCCCACAGTCCGGACATTATCACAGTGGATATAGCTTATATACAGGTATGTGGAAGATAATGGCGGTGTGATCGCTACGGGTTTGTTTGTCATATTAAAGCCTTGGAAATCTTTTCAGCTGAGCAGCCAATCACGGTCTGCGCTTTGTGTTTTCCCTTCTTTTTGATCAAAGTTCTTTCTCCTTCGGTCCAATGTCTGGAACGGCCCATTTTACTCACCGAGCCAGGTCTAAAACCAGCAGGAACAACAATTTCTGCCCTCCTTCATAATCAACACCTCACAGAATGAATGACCTCACTAATGACCTCCGCACTGCTATTAATTAGTACGCCCCCTTTCATTACATGAGTGCATTACACCCAGCTTGCAGCGTGCGTGTCGTGGCTGCTGATTCTGCTGGTTGCCCATTACTCTCCTACACTACAGTCAGTAGTGATGAGCGAGCGTGCTCGTTTAACTCTTTAAATAAGCACGCTCGGGTGCTCGCCGAGTAGTTTGGGCGTGCTCAGCATTTCAGTAACAGCCACCGCGGCTGCATGTGTCACATATTGGACGGATAGCCTCCCTGACAGTACCTGAGCCTGCTCGTTTAAAGGGTTAAACAACACGCTCGCTCATCACTACTAATCACAATGTTTCCCCGTGTTGTATGATGTAATAACGCAGGAGTGATGTCAGACAGCCGGCACTGTGCGCACACAGCTGTATACATAGCCTGCTCCTGGCCTTACCTTCCGTCTGCGGAGAGCCCCCTTAGCTCCAGGCACAGCGTCAGACACCAGGCTGATGGCTTCTCTGTGTGCAGAGACATCACTCAGTCATATATAATATATACCACAGCACCCCACCCCAGTCACATGACCTGTGGCCCTTACCGTGTCACCTGTGTCCGAGTACTGAAGTCCAGAGCCCGCATAGACTGCAGAACCTCCACACACCCCATGTACTGCAAGAGAGGAGCAGATGTCAGAGGCAGCGGAGCAAGGGGGGCAGCCTCACAAAGAGGGGGGGGGGGGCAAAGGGGGAGCAGCCTCACAAAGAGGGGGGGGGGCAAAGGGGGAGCAGCCTCACAAAGAGGGGGGGGGGGCAAAGGGGGAGCAGCCTCACAGAGGGGGGGCAAAGGGGGAGCAGCCTCACAAAGAGGGGGGGCAAAGGGGGAGCAGCCTCACAAAGAGGGGGGGGGCAAAGGGGGAGCAGCCTCACAAAGAGGGGGGGGGCAAAGGGGGAGCAGCCTCACAAAGAGGGGGGGGCAAAGGGGGAGCAGCCTCACAAAGAGGGGGGGGCAAAGGGGGAGCAGCCTCACAAAGAGGGGGGGCAAAGGGGGAGCAGCCTCACAAAGAGGGGGGGCAAAGGGGGAGCAGCCTCACAAAGAGGGGGGCAAAGGGGGAGCAGCCTCACAAAGAGGGGGGCAAAGGGGGAGCAGCCTCACAAAGAGGGGGGGCAAAGGGGGAGCAGCCTCACAAAGAGGGGGGGCAAAGGGGGAGCAGCCTCACAAAGAGGGGGGCAAAGGGGGAGCAGCCTCACAAAGAGGGGGGCAAAGGGGGAGCAGCCTCACAAAGAGGGGGGCAAAGGGGGAGCAAGCCTGGCAAAGGGGGGGTGCAAAGGGGGGCAGCCTCACAAAGAGGGGGGGGCAAAGGGGGAGCAGCCTCACAAAGAGGGGGGCAAAGGGGGAGCAAGCCTGGCAAAGGGGGAGCAGCTTCACAAAGAGGGGGGGCAAAGGGGGAGCAGCTTCACAAAGAGGGGGGGCAAAGGGGGAGCAGCCTCACAAAGAGGGGGGCAAAGGGGAAGCAAGCCTGGCAAAGGGGGGCAGCCTCACAAAGAGGGAGGGCAAAGGGGGAGCAGCCTCACAAAGAGGGGGGGGCAAAAGGGGAGCAGCCTCACAAAGAGGGGGGGCAAAGGGGGAGCAGCCTCACAAAGAGGGGGGGCAAAGGGGGAGCAGCCTCACAAAGAGGGGGGGCAAAGGGGGAGCAGCCTCACAAAGAGGGGAGGGGCAAAGGGGGAGCAGCCTCACAAAGAGGGGGGCAAAGGGGGAGCAAGCCTGGCAAAGGGGGGCAGCCTCACAAAGAGGGGGGGGGCAAAGGGGGAGCAGCCTCACAAAGAGGGGGGCAGCCTCAAAGAGGGGGGGCAAAGGGGGAGCAGCTTCACAAAGAGGGGGGGCAAAGGGGGAGCAGCCTCACAAAGAGGAGGGCAAAGGGGGAGCAGCCTCACAAAGAGGGGGGGCAAAGGGGGAGCAGCCTCACAAAGAGGGGGGGCAAAGGGGGAGCAGCCTCACAAAGAGGGGGGGCAAAGGGGGAGCAGCCTCACAAAGAGGGGGGGCAAAGGGGGAGCAGCCTCACAAAGAGGGGGGGCAAAGGGGGAGCAAGCCTGGCAAAGGGGGGGCAAAGGGGGAGCAAGCCTGGCAAAGGGGGGCAGCCTCACAAAGAGGGGGGGGCAAAGGGGGAGCAGCCTCACAAAGAGGGGGGCAGCCTCAAAGAGGGGGGGCAAAGGGGGAGCAGCTTCACAAAGAGGGGGGGCAAAGGGGGAGCAGCCTCACAAAGAGGGGGGCAAAGGGGGAGCAAGCCTGGCAAAGGGTGGCAGCCTCACAAAGAGGGGGGCAAAGGGGGAGCAGCCTCACAAAGAGGAGGGCAAAGGGGGAGCAGCCTCACAAAGAGGGGGGGCAAAGGGGGAGCAGCCTCACAAAGAGGGGGGGCAAAGGGGGAGCAGCCTCACAAAGAGGGGGGGCAAAGGGGGAGCAGCCTCACAAAGAGGGGGGGCAAAGGGGGAGCAGCCTCACAAAGAGGGGGGGCAAAGGGGGAGCAAGCCTGGCAAAGGGGGGCAGCCTCACAAAGAGGGGGGCAAAGGGGGAGCAGCCTCACAAAGAGGAGGGCAAAGGGGGAGCAGCCTCACAACGAGGGGGGGCAAAGGGGGAGCAGCCTCACAAAGAGGGGGGGCAAAGGGGGCGCAGCCTCACAAAGAGGGGAGCAGCCTCAAAAAGAGGGGGCAAAGGGGGAGCAGCCTCAAAAAGAGGGGGGCAAAGGGGAAGCAGCCTCAAAGAGGGGGGCAAAGGGGGAGCAGCCTCACAAAGAGGAGGGCAAAGGGGGAGCAGCCTCACAAAGAGGAGGGGCAAAGGGGGAGCAGCCTCACAAAGAGGGGGGGCAAAGGGGGAGTAAGCCTGGCAAAGGGGGGCAGCCTCACAAAGAGGGGGGCAAAGGGGGAGCAGCCTCACAAAGAGGAGGGCAAAGGGGGAGCAGCCTCGCAAAGAGGGGGGGCAAATGGGGAGCAGCCTCGCAAAGAGGGGGGGGCAAAGGGGGAGCAGCCTCGCAAAGAGGGGGGGGGCGCAAAGGGGGAGCAGCCTCGCAAAGAGGGGGGGGCGCAAAGGGGGAGCAGCCTCGCAAAGAGGGGGGGCGCAAAGGGGGAGCAGCCTCGCAAAGAGGAGGACAAAGGGGGAGCAGCCTCACAAAGAGGAGGACAAAGGGGAAGCAGCCTCACAAAGAGGGGGGCAAAGGGGAAGCAGCCTCACAAAGAGGGGGGCAAAGGGGAAGCAGCCTCACAAAGAGGGGGGCAAAGGGGAAGCAGCCTCACAAAGAGGGGGGCAAAGGGGAAGCAGCCTCACAAAGAGGGGGGCAAAGGGGAAGCAGCCTCACAAAGAGGGGGGGGCAGCCTGGAAAAGGGGGGGGCAACCTCGCAAAGAGGGGGGCAAAGGGGGGGGGGGCAGCCTGGCAAAGGGGGATGGGAGCAGCCTCGAAAGGAGGGGCAAAGGGGAGAGGCAGCCTCGCAAGTGGGGGCAGCCTGGCAAAGGGGAGAGCAGCCTCGCAAGGGGAGAGGCAGCCTGGCAAAGGGGAGAGGCAGCCTGGCAAAGGGGAGAGGCAGCCTGGCAAAGGGGAGAGGCAGCCTGGCAAAGGGGAGAGGCAGCCTGGCAAAGGGGAGAGGCAGCCTGGCAAAGGGGAGAGGCAGCCTGGCAAAGGGGAGAGGCAGCCTGGCAAAGGGGAGAGGCAGCCTGGCAAAGGGGAGAGGCAGCCTCGCAAAGGGGAGAGGCAGCCTCGCAAAGGGGAGAGGCAGCCTCGCAAAGGGGAGAGGCAGCCTCGCAAAAGGGGAGAGGCAGCCTCGCAAAAGGGGAGAGGCAGCCTCGCAAAAGGGGAGAGGCAGCCTCGCAAAAGGGGGCAGCATGGCAAGGGGGGGCAGCATGGCAAAAAAGGGCAAGGAGGGGGGAGGGGCAGCCGGGGAGAGGGGGGGGCGACAGTCTAGCAAAGAGGGGCGCGGTACACACAGGGGGCCTCTGGTTTGGGGGGGGGGGCAGTACCCACAGGGGGCCTCTGGTTTGGGGGGGGGGGCAGTACACACAGGGGGCCTCCGGTTTGGGGGGGGGGCAGTACACACAGGGGGCCTCCGGTTTGGGGGGGGGGGCAGTACACACAGGGGGCCTCCGGTTTGGGGGGGGGGGGGGCAGTACACACAGGGGGCCTCCGGTTTGGGGGGGGGGGGGGCAGTACACACAGGGGGCCTCCGGTTTGGGGGGGGGCAGTACACACAGGGGGCCTCCGGTTTGGGGGGGGGCAGTACACACAGGGGGCCTCCGGTTTGGGGGGGGGGCAGTACACACAGGGGGCCTCCGGTTTGGGGGGGGGGCAGTACACACAGGGGGCCTCCGGTTTGGGGGGGGGCAGTACACACAGGGGGCCTCCGGTTTGGGGGGGGGCAGTACACACAGGGGGCCTCCGGTTTGGGGGGGGCAGTACACACAGGGGGCCTCCGGTTTGGGGGGGGCAGTACACACAGGGGGCCTCCGGTTTGGGGGGGGGCAGTACACACAGGGGGCCTCCGGTTTGGGGGGGGGCAGTACACACAGGGGGCCTCCGGTTTGGGGGGGGCAGTACACACAGGGGGCCTCCGGTTTGGGGGGGGGGCAGTACACACAGGGGGCCTCCGGTTTGGGGGGGGGGCAGTACACACAGGGGGCCTCCGGTTTTGGGGGGCAGTACACACAGGGGGCCTCCGGTTTTGGGGGGCAGTACACACAGGGGGCCTCCGGTTTTGGGGGGCAGTACACACAGGGGGCCTCCGGTTTTGGGGGGCAGTACACACAGGGGGCCTCTGGTTTTGGGGGGCAGTACACACAGGGGGCCTCTGGTTTTGGGGGGCAGTACACACAGGGGGCCTCTGGTTTTGGGGGGCAGTACACACAGGGGGCAGTACACACAGGGGGCCTCTGGTTTGGGGTCCAGTAAATACAGGGGGCTCTGATTTGGGTGCAGGGACAGGCCTGAGAGAAGCACATGGAGGACACTTACCCTGACATGGTAGGGTACTCCAGGACCCATCACCTTGTCGTCGGGGTGCAGCCATCCGCGGGTGGGCTTGTTGACAAAGCTGCCGTGTCGGGTCCACTCGTCTCCGGCCAGCTGCCCTCCTTCCACTCGCGCTTTCCTCCCGCAGCTGAGCTTGTTCATATCCTGGGAGAAAACAGTGAAAATCCTCCCTAAGTCTGGGCTGTGGGTGCTGTCCGCCAGCTCACCGGAGCTGCTTGACTCCTTCCCCGGCCCCCCGGGGCTGCTTGTCTCCTTCCCCGGCTCCCCGGGGCTGCTTGTCTCCTTCCCCGGCTCCCCGGGGCTGCCCGTCTCCTTCCCCGGCCCCCCGGGGCTGCCCGTCTCCTTCCCCGGCCCCCCGGGGCTGCCCGTCTCCTTCCCCGGCACGGACGAGAAGCTGCGGAGGCTGAGCAGACTGGCAGGATTGGAAAGCTTGAGGTTGGCCATTTTTGGGAAGAAGGAGCAGAGGGTGGTGGGGCTGTCCTCGGACTCGGAGGAAAGTTCTGCCAGGTTCAGCATGGGGGCCAGGGAAGAGGAAGAGGAGGAGCTGGGCAAGGACTCCATGATGTCCACTGAGGGCGTGGGGGGCCCGGTGCCCGGGGCCTCCTCCGCGGAGCTCACTGACTCGTTACGTAGATGATTGTACTTTGTTTTGGGCAGGAGATCCATGATGCTGGCCGGCCGCTTGTGCTCTACAGATACGACAGGTCCAGGTCTCATAGTCCGGAGAACAGTAGTCAGAGCCCCCAATACTTGACCGGTTACATATTACTCTGTGCCCCAGCAATCCAAAAGGAGAGAGACAGCAGTGTAAAGCAGAGTCAGATCGCGGAGGCCAGGCATGGCAGCGAGGAGGACCCCATCCCAGTCCCTTCCTATCCCACCCAGCGGAAGGAAGAGGTGATGGGAGGAGAGGTCAGGAGGGCTCAGCCGCTGCGCCCCCCATCTCTGGAGCAGAGCGAGTGCCTGCCTATGAATGGAGCAGAGCGAGTGCTGGCTCACGCTCCCTGGAGGAGAGGCGGACGGCCAATGGCAGGCGCTGTGCTGACTCACAGGAAGGCACCAGCTCACATCCTGCAGCCCCAGCGCACAATTAGATTACAGCCTGCGGCATGTGACCCTGCAGCACGTGACCCCGCCTGCGGAGCTAGCCATCTAATGCACAAGGTCACGTCGCTGCCAGAGGTGGCATCGTCACAGTGACAGTGGAGTGCAGCTTCCTGCTGTCATGGAAACCATTAACTGCTTCCAAGCTGTAGCCCTGTGCAGCCGGAGCCAGAGATGTGTGTATAGATCCCACCCCACCTAGTGGTGGGCTGGCAAACTACAACACTCAGCACAGCAGATGGAGAGGGGCCGTAATGTCAGCTAATGATTAATTCATTCGACTATGGCCCCTAGATGTGTGCGGATAAGGGCCGCTCCAGAGCCCCCCATAGTGGGATCACATTGCTCAACGTGTGGTGGACATAGTGTAATATGGGGGAGACAATAAGGGGGCTTTCACATTGTGTTCTGTGTCCTCATCGGGGCAAAAGTCCAAAATCCACAACAAAACAGGTTCTGGGTATGTGCAACGACAGAGACATAGACTAACGCTGCAGACAGAGCGAACATGCCATCCACTGTGCATCGTTTACAGGGAGGCGGACACAGACAGACTAGACTGCATCTGGATGTCTCCCTCCAGTAGGCGGACACTGAGACGTAGTAGACTGCATCTGGATGTCTCCCTCCAGTAGGCGGACACTGAGACGTAGTAGACTGCATCTGGATGTCCATCTCCAGTAGGCGGACACTGAGACGTAGTAGACTGCATCTGGATGTCTCCCTCCAGTAGACGGACACTGAGACGTAGTAGACTGCATCTGGATGTCCATCTCCAGTAGGCGGACACTGAGACGTAGTAGACTGCATCTGGATGTCTCCCTCCAGTAGGCGGACACTGAGACGTAGTAGACTGCATCTGGATGTCTCCCTCCAGTAGGCGGACACTGAGACATAGTAGACTGCATCTGGATGTCTCCCTCCAGTAGGCGGACACTGAGACGTAGTAGACTGCATCTGGATGTCTCCCTCCAGTAGGCGGACACTGAGACGTAGTAGACTGCATCTGGATGTCTCCCTCCAGTAGGCGGACACTGAGACATAGTAGACTGCATCTGGATGTCCATCTCCAGTAGGCGGACACTGAGACATAGTAGACTGCATCTGGATGTCTCCCTCCAGTAGGCGGACACTGAGACGTAGTAGACTGCATCTGGATGTCTCCCTCCAGTAGGCGGACACTGAGACATAGTAGACTGCATCTGGATGTCTCCCTCCAGTAGGCGGACACTGAGGCGTAGTAGACTGCATCTGGATGTCTCCCTCCAGTAGGCGGACACTGAGACGTAGTAGACTGCATCTGGATGTCTCCCTCCAGTAGGCGGACACTGAGACGTAGTAGACAGCATCTGGATGTCTCCCTCCAGTAGGCGGACACAGACATAGTAGACTGCATCTGGATGTCTCCCTCCAGTAGGCGGACACTGAGACGTAGTAGACTGCATCTGGATGTCTCCCTCCAGTAGGAGGACACTGAGACGTAGTAGACTGCATCTGGATGTCTCCCTCCAGTAGGCGGACACTGAGACGTAGTAGACTGCATCTGGATGTCTCCCTCCAGTAGGCGGACACTGAGACATAGTAGACTGCATCTGGATGTCCATCTCCAGTAGGCAGACACTGAGACATAGTAGACTGCATCTGGATGTCTCCCTCCAGTAGGCGGACACTGAGACGTAGTAGACTGCATCTGGATGTCTCCCTCCAGTAGGCGGACACTGAGACGTAGTAGACTGCATCTGGATGTCCATCTCCAGTAGGCGGACACTGAGACATAGAAGACTACATCTGGATGTCTCCCTCCAGTAGACGGACACTGAGACGTAGTAGACTGCATCTGGATGTCTCCCTCCAGTAGGCGGATACTGAGACATAGAAGACTACATCTGGATGTCTCCCTCCAGTAGGCGGACACCGAGACATAGAAGACTACATCTGGATGTCTCCCTCCAGTAGACGGACACAGACGTAGTAGACTGCATCTGGATGTCTCCCTCCAGTAGGCGGATACTGAGACATAGAAGACTACATCTGGATGTCTCCCTCCAGTAGACGGACACTGAGACGTAGTGGACAGCATCTGGATGTCTCCCTCCAGTAGGCGGACACTGAGACGTAGTAGACTGCATCTGGATGTCTCCCTCCAGTAGGCGGACACTGAGACATAGTAGACTGCATCTGGATGTCTCCCTCCAGTAGGCGGACACTGAGACGTAGTAGACTGCATCTGGATGTCTGCCTCCAGTAGGCGGACACTGAGACGTAGTAGACTGCATCTGGATGTCTCCCTCCAGTAGGCGGACACTGAGACGTAGTAGACTGCATCTGGATGTCTCCCTCCAGTAGACGGACACTGAGACGTAGTAGACTGCATCTGGATGTCTCCCTCCAGTAGACGGACACTAAGACGTAGTAGACAGCATCTGGATGTCTCCCTCCAGTAGACGGACACAGACGTAGTAGACTGCATCTGGATGTCCATCTCCAGTAGTCGGACACTGAGACGTAGTAGACTGCATCTGGATGTCTTCCTCCAGTAGGCGGACACTGAGACGTAGTAGACTGCATCTGGATGTCCATCTCCAGTAGGCGGACACTGAGACATAGTAGACTGCATCTGGATGTCTCCCTCCAGTAGACGGACACTAAGACGTAGTAGACAGCATCTGGATGTCTCCCTCCAGTAGACGGACACTGAGACGTAGTAGACTGCATCTGGATGTACATCTCCAGTAGTCGGACACTGAGACGTAGTAGACTGCATCTGGATGTCTCCCTCCAGTAGGCGGACACTGAGACATAGTAGACTGCATCTGGATGTCTCCCTCCAGTAGGCGGACACTGAGACATAGTAGACTGCATCTGGATGTCTCCCTCCAGTAGGTGGACACTGAGACATAGTAGACTGCATCTGGATGTCTCCCTCCAGTAGGCGGACACTGAGACATAGTAGACTGCATCTGGATGTCTCCCTCCAGTAGGTGGACACTGAGACATAGTAGACTGCATCTGGATGTCTCCCTCCAGTAGGTGGACACTGAGACATAGTAGACTGCATCTGGATGTCTCCCTCCAGTAGACGGACACTGAGACGTAGTAGACTACATCTGGATGTCTCCCTCCAGTAGACGGACACAGACGTAGTAGACTGCATCTGGATGTCTCCCTCCAGTAGGCGGATACTGAGACATAGAAGACTACATCTGGATGTCTCCCTCCAGTAGACGGACACAGACGTAGTAGACTGCATCTGGATGTCTCCCTCCAGAAGGCGGATACTGAGACATAGAAGACTACATCTGGATGTCTCCCTCCAGTAGGCGGACACCGAGACATAGAAGACTACATCTGGATGTCTCCCTCCAGTAGGCGGACACTGAGACGTAGTAGACTGCATCTGGATGTCTCCCTCCAGTAGGCGGACACTGAGACATAGTAGACTGCATCTGGATGTCTCCCTCCAGTAGGCGGACACTGAGACATAGTAGACTGCATCTGGATGTCTCCCTCCAGTAGGCGGACACTGAGACGTAGTAGACTGCATCTGGATGTCTCCCTCCAGTAGGCGGACACTGAGACGTAGTAGACTGCATCTGGATGTCTCCCTCCAGTAAGCGGACACTGAGACGTAGTAGACTGCATCTGGATGTCTCCCTCCAGTAGGCGGACACTGAGACGTAGTAGACTGCATCTGGATGTCTCCCTCCAGTAGGCGGACACTGAGACGTAGTAGACTGCATCTGGATGTCTCCCTCCAGTAGGCGGACACTGAGACGTAGTAGACTGCATCTGGATGTCTCCCTCCAGTAGACGGACACTGAGACGTAGTAGACTGCATCTGGATGTCTACCTCCAGTAGACGGACACTGAGACGTAGTAGACTGCATCTGGATGTCTCCCTCCAGTAGACGGACACTGAGACGTAGTAGACTGCATCTGGATGTCCATCTCCAGTAGTCGGACACTGAGACGTAGTAGACTGCATCTGGATGTCTCCCTCCAGTAGGCGGACACTGAGACATAGTAGACTGCATCTGGATGTCTCCCTCCAGTAGGCGGACACTGAGACATAGTAGACTGCATCTGGATGTCTCCCTCCAGTAGGCGGACACTGAGACGTAGTAGACTGCATCTGGATGTCTCCCTCCAGTAGGCGGACACTGAGACGTAGTAGACTGCATCTGGATGTCTCCCTCCAGTAGGCGGACACTGAGACGTAGTAGACTGCATCTGGATGTCTCCCTCCAGTAGGCGGACACTGAGACGTAGTAGACTGCATCTGGATGTCTCCCTCCAGTAGGCGGACACTGAGACGTAGTAGACTGCATCTGGATGTCTCCCTCCAGTAGGCGGACACTGAGACGTAGTAGACTGCATCTGGATGTCTCCCTCCAGTAGGCGGACACTGAGACGTAGTAGACTACATCTGGATGTCTCCCTCCAGTAGGCGGACACTGAGACGTAGTAGACTACATCTGGATGTCTCCCTCCAGTAGGCGGACACTGAGACGTAGTAGACTGCATCTGGATGTCTCCCTCCAGTAGGCGGACACTGAGACGTAGTAGACTGCATCTGGATGTCTCCCTCCAGTAGGCGGACACTGAGACGTAGTAGACTACATCTGGATGTCTCCCTCCAGTAGGCGGACACTGAGACGTAGTAGACTGCATCTGGATGTCCATCTCCAGTAGGCGGACACTGAGACGTAGTAGACTACATCTGGATGTCTCCCTCCAGTAGGCGGACACTGAGACATAGTAGACTGCATCTGGATGTCTCCCTCCAGTAGGCGGACACTGAGACGTAGTAGACTACATCTGGATGTCTCCCTCCAGTAGGCGGACACTGAGACATAGTAGACTGCATCTGGATGTCTCCCTCCAGTAGGCGGACACTGAGACGTAGTAGACTGCATCTGGACGTCTCCCTCCAGTAGGCGGACACTGAGACGTAGTAGACTGCATCTGGATGTCTCCCTCCAGTAGGCGGACACTGAGACGTAGTAGACTGCATCTGGATGTCCATCTCCAGTAGGCGGACACTGAGACATAGTACTCTGCATCTGGATGTCTCCCTCCAGTAGGCGGACACTGAGACGTAGTAGACTGCATCTGGATGTCCATCTCCAGTAGGCGGACACTGAGACGTAGTAGACTGCATCTGGATGTCCATCTCCAGTAGGCGGACACTGAGACGTAGTAGACTACATCTGGATGTCTCCCTCCAGTAGGCGGACACTGAGACATAGTAGACTGCATCTGGATGTCTCCCTCCAGTAGGCGGACACTGAGACGTAGTAGACTACATCTGGATGTCTCCCTCCAGTAGACGGACACAGACGTAGTAGACTGCATCTGGATGTCTCCCTCCAGTAGGCGGATACTGAGACATAGAAGACTACATCTGGATGTCTCCCTCCAGTAGGCGGACACCGAGACATAGAAGACTACATCTGGATGTCTCCCTCCAGTAGACGGACACAGACGTAGTAGACTGCATCTGGATGTCTCCCTCCAGTAGGCGGATACTGAGACATAGAAGACTACATCTGGATGTCTCCCTCCAGTAGGCGGACACTGAGACGTAGTAGACTGCATCTGGATGTCTCCCTCCAGTAGGCGGACACTGAGACGTAGTAGACTGCATCTGGATGTCTCCCTCCAGTAGGCGGACACTGAGACATAGTAGACTGCATCTGGATGTCTCCCTCCAGTAGGCGGACACTGAGACGTAGTAGACTGCATCTGGACGTCTCCCTCCAGTAGGCGGACACTGAGACGTAGTAGACTGCATCTGGATGTCTCCCTCCAGTAGGCGGACACTGAGACGTAGTAGACTGCATCTGGATGTCCATCTCCAGTAGGCGGACACTGAGACATAGTACTCTGCATCTGGATGTCTCCCTCCAGTAGGCGGACACTGAGACGTAGTAGACTGCATCTGGATGTCCATCTCCAGTAGGCGGACACTGAGACGTAGTAGACTGCATCTGGATGTCCATCTCCAGTAGGCGGACACTGAGACGTAGTAGACTACATCTGGATGTCTCCCTCCAGTAGGCGGACACTGAGACATAGTAGACTGCATCTGGATGTCTCCCTCCAGTAGGCGGACACTGAGACGTAGTAGACTACATCTGGATGTCTCCCTCCAGTAGACGGACACAGACGTAGTAGACTGCATCTGGATGTCTCCCTCCAGTAGGCGGATACTGAGACATAGAAGACTACATCTGGATGTCTCCCTCCAGTAGGCGGACACCGAGACATAGAAGACATCTGGATGTCTCCCTCCAGTAGACGGACACAGACGTAGTAGACTGCATCTGGATGTCTCCCTCCAGTAGGCGGATACTGAGACATAGAAGACTACATCTGGATGTCTCCCTCCAGTAGACGGACACTGAGACGTAGTGGACAGCATCTGGATGTCTCCCTCCAGTAGGCGGACACTGAGACGTAGTAGACTGCATCTGGATGTCTCCCTCCAGTAGGCGGACACTGAGACATAGTAGACTGCATCTGGATGTCTCCCTCCAGTAGGCGGACACTGAGACATAGTAGACTGCATCTGGATGTCTCCCTCCAGTAGGCGGACACTGAGACGTAGTAGACTGCATCTGGATGTCTCCCTCCAGTAGGCGGACACTGAGACGTAGTAGACTGCATCTGGATGTCTCCCTCCAGTAAGCGGACACTGAGACGTAGTAGACTGCATCTGGATATCTCCCTCCAGTAGGCGGACACTGAGACGTAGTAGACTGCATCTGGATGTCTCCCTCCAGTAGGCGGACACTGAGACGTAGTAGACTGCATCTGGATGTCTCCCTCCAGTAGGCGGACACTGAGACGTAGTAGACTGCATCTGGATGTCTCCCTCCAGTAGACGGACACTGAGACGTAGTAGACTGCATCTGGATGTCTACCTCCAGTAGACGGACACTGAGACGTAGTAGACTGCATCTGGATGTCTACCTCCAGTAGACGGACACTGAGACGTAGTAGACTGCATCTGGATGTCTCCCTCCAGTAGACGGACACTGAGACGTAGTAGACTGCATCTGGATGTCCATCTCCAGTAGTCGGACACTGAGACGTAGTAGACTGCATCTGGATGTCTCCCTCCAGTAGGCGGACACTGAGACGTAGTAGACTGCATCTGGATGTCTCCCTCCAGTAGGCGGACACTGAGACGTAGTAGACTGCATCTGGATGTCCATCTCCAGTAGGCGGACACTGAGACGTAGTAGACTACATCTGGATGTCTCCCTCCAGTAGGCGGACACTGAGACATAGTAGACTGCATCTGGATGTCTCCCTCCAGTAGGCGGACACTGAGACGTAGTAGACTACATCTGGATGTCTCCCTCCAGTAGGCGGACACTGAGACATAGTAGACTGCATCTGGACGTCTCCCTCCAGTAGGCGGACACTGAGACGTAGTAGACTGCATCTGGACGTCTCCCTCCAGTAGGCGGACACTGAGACGTAGTAGACTGCATCTGGATGTCTCCCTCCAGTAGGCGGACACTGAGACGTAGTAGACTGCATCTGGATGTCCATCTCCAGTAGGCGGACACTGAGACATAGTACTCTGCATCTGGATGTCTCCCTCCAGTAGGCGGACACTGAGACGTAGTAGACTGCATCTGGATGTCCATCTCCAGTAGGCGGACACTGAGACGTAGTAGACTGCATCTGGATGTCCATCTCCAGTAGGCGGACACTGAGACGTAGTAGACTACATCTGGATGTCTCCCTCCAGTAGGCGGACACTGAGACATAGTAGACTGCATCTGGATGTCTCCCTCCAGTAGGCGGACACTGAGACGTAGTAGACTACATCTGGATGTCTCCCTCCAGTAGGCGGACACTGAGACATAGTAGACTGCATCTGGATGTCTCCCTCCAGTAGGCGGACACTGAGACGTAGTAGACTGCATCTGAATGTCTCCCTCCAGTAGGCGGACACTGAGACATAGTACACTGCATCTGGATGTCTCCCTCCAGTAGGCGGACACTGAGACGTAGTAGACTGCATCTGGATGTCTCCCTCCAGTAGGCGGACACTGAGACGTAGTAGACTGCATCTGGATGTCTCCCTCCAGTAGGCGGACACTGAGACATAGTACACTACATCTGGATGTCTCCCTCCAGTAGGCGGACACTGAGACGTAGTAGACTGCATCTGGATGTCTCCCTCCAGTAGGCGGACACTGAGACGTAGTAGACTGCATCTGGATGTCTCCCTCCAGTAGGCGGACACTGAGACGTAGTAGACTGCATCTGGATGTCTCCCTCCAGTAGGCGGACACTGAGACATAGTAGACTGCATCTGGATGTCCATCTCCAGTAGGCGGACACTGAGACGTAGTAGACTGCATCTGGATGTCCATCTCCAGTAGGCGGACACTGAGACGTAGTAGACTGCATCTGGATGTCCATCTCCAGTAGGCGGACACTGAGACATAGTAGACTGCATCTGGATGTCCATCTCCAGTAGGCGGACACTGAGACGTAGTAGACTGCATCTGGATGTCCATCTCCAGTAGGCGGACACTGAGACGTAGTACACTGCATCTGGATGTCTCCCTCCAGTAGGCGGACACTGAGACGTAGTAGACTGCATCTGGATGTCCATCTCCAGTAGGCGGACACTGAGACGTAGTAGACTGCATCTGGATGTCTCCCTCCAGTAGGCGGACACTGAGACGTAGTAGACTGCATCTGGATGTCTCCCTCCAGTAGGCGGACACTGAGACGTAGTAGACTGCATCTGGATGTCTCCCTCCAGTAGGCGGACACTGAGACGTAGTAGACTGCATCTGGATGTCTCCCTCCAGTAGGCGGACACTGAGACGTAGTAGACTGCATCTGGATGTCTCCCTCCAGTAGGCGGACACTGAGACATAGTAGACTGCATCTGGATGTCTCCCTCCAGTAGGCGGACACTGAGACGTAGTAGACTGCATCTGGATGTCTCCCTCCAGTAGGCGGACACTGAGACATAGTACACTACATCTGGATGTCTCCCTCCAGTAGGCGGACACTGAGACATAGTACACTACATCTGGATGTCTCCCTCCAGTAGGCGGACACTGAGACGTAGTAGACTACATCTGGATGTCTCCCTCCAGTAGGCGGACACTGAGACGTAGTAGACTACATCTGGATGTCTCCCTCCAGTAGGCGGACACTGAGACGTAGTAGACTGCATCTGGATGTCTCCCTCCAGTAGGCGGACACTGAGACGTAGTAGACTGCATCTGGATGTCTCCCTCCAGTAGGCGGACACTGAGACGTAGTAGACTACATCTGGATGTCTCCCTCCAGTAGGCGGACACTGAGACGTAGTAGACTGCATCTGGATGTCCATCTCCAGTAGGCGGACACTGAGACGTAGTAGACTACATCTGGATGTCTCCCTCCAGTAGGCGGACACTGAGACATAGTAGACTGCATCTGGATGTCTCCCTCCAGTAGGCGGACACTGAGACGTAGTAGACTACATCTGGATGTCTCCCTCCAGTAGGCGGACACTGAGACATAGTAGACTGCATCTGGATGTCTCCCTCCAGTAGGCGGACACTGAGACGTAGTAGACTGCATCTGGATGTCTCCCTCCAGTAGGCGGACACTGAGACGTAGTAGACTGCATCTGGATGTCCATCTCCAGTAGGCGGACACTGAGACGTAGTAGACTGCATCTGGATGTCTCCCTCCAGTAGGAGGACACTGAGACGTAGTAGACTGCATCTGGATGTCTCCCTCCAGTAGGCGGACACTGAGACGTAGTAGACTGCATCTGGATGTCCATCTCCAGTAGGCGGACACTGAGACGTAGTACACTGCATCTGGATGTCCATCTCCAGTAGGCGGACACTGAGACGTAGTAGACTACATCTGGATGTCTCCCTCCAGTAGGCGGACAATGAGACATAGTAGACTACATCTGGATGTCTCCCTCCAGTAGGCGGACAATGAGACATAGTAGACTGCATCTGGATGTCTCCCTCCAGTAGGCGGACACTGAGACGTAGTAGACTGCATCTGGATGTCTCCCTCCAGTAGGCGGACACTGAGACGTAGTAGACTGCATCTGGATGTCTCCCTCCAGTAGGCGGACACTGAGACGTAGTAGACTGCATCTGGATGTCTCCCTCCAGTAGGCGGACACTGAGACGAAGTAGACTGCATCTGGATGTCTCCCTCCAGTAGGCGGACACTGAGACATAGTAGACTGCATCTGGATGTCCATCTCCAGTAGGCGGACACTGAGACGCAGTAGACTGCATCTGGATGTCTCCCTCCAGTAGGCGGACACTGAGACATAGTAGACTGCATCTGGATGTCCATCTCCAGTAGGCGGAAACTGAGACGTAGTAGACTGCATCTGGATGTCCATCTCCAGTAGGCGGACACTGAGACGTAGTAGACTGCATCTGGATGTCCATCTCCAGTAGGCGGACACTGAGACGTAGTAGACTGCATCTGGATGTCTCCCTCCAGTAGGCGGACACTGAGACGTAGTAGACTGCATCTGGATGTCCATCTCCAGTAGGCGGACACTGAGACGTAGTAGACTGCATCTGGATGTCTCCCTCCAGTAGGCGGACACTGAGACGTAGTAGACTGCATCTGGATGTCTCCCTCCAGTAGGCGGACACTGAGACGTAGTAGACTGCATCTGGATGTCTCCCTCCAGTAGGCGGACACTGAGACAGACTGCATCTGGATGTCTCCCTCCAGTAGGCGGACACTGAGACGTAGTAGACTGCATCTGGATGTCTCCCTCCAGTAGGCGGACACTGAGACATAGTAGACTGCATCTGGATGTCTCCCTCCAGTAGGCGGACACTGAGACGTAGTAGACTGCATCTGGATGTCCATCTCCAGTAGGCGGACACTGAGACGTAGTAGACTGCATCTGGATGTCTCCCTCCAGTAGGCGGACACTGAGACGTAGTACACTGCATCTGGATGTCTCCCTCCAGTAGGCGGACACTGAGACGTAGTAGACTGCATCTGGATGTCCATCTCCAGTAGGCGGACACTGAGACGTAGTAGACTGCATCTGGATGTCTCCCTCCAGTAGGCGGACACTGAGACGTAGTAGACTGCATCTGGATGTCTCCCTCCAGTAGGCGGACACTGAGACGTAGTAGACTGCATCTGGATGTCTCCCTCCAGTAGGCGGACACTGAGACATAGTAGACTGCATCTGGATGTCTCCCTCCAGTAGGCGGACACTGAGACGTAGTAGACTGCATCTGGATGTCTCCCTCCAGTAGGCGGACACTGAGACATAGTAGACTGCATCTGGATGTCTCCCTCCAGTAGGCGGACACTGAGACGTAGTAGACTGCATCTGGATGTCCATCTCCAGTAGGCGGACACTGAGACATAGTAGACTGCATCTGGATGTCTCCCTCCAGCAGGCGGACACTGAGACGTAGTAGACTGCATCTGGATGTCTCCCTCCAGTAGGCGGACACTGAGACGTAGTAGACTGCATCTGGATGTCTCCCTCCAGTAGGCGGACACTGAGACATAGTAGACTGCATCTGGATGTCTCCCTCCAGTAGGCGGACACTGAGACGTAGTAGACTACATCTGGATGTCTCCCTCCAGTAGGCGGACACTGAGACATAGTAGACTGCATCTGGATGTCTCCCTCCAGTAGGCGGACACTGAGACGTAGTAGACTGCATCTGGATGTCTCCCTCCAGTAGGCGGACACTGAGACGTAGTAGACTGCATCTGGATGTCCATCTCCAGTAGGCGGACACTGAGACGTAGTAGACTGCATCTGGATGTCTCCCTCCAGTAGGCGGACACTGAGACGTAGTAGACTGCATCTGGATGTCTCCCTCCAGTAGGCGGACACTGAGACGTAGTAGACTGCATCTGGATGTCTCCCTCCAGTAGGCGGACACTGAGACGTAGTAGACTGCATCTGGATGTCTCCCTCCAGTAGGCGGACACTGAGACGTAGTAGACTGCATCTGGATGTCTCCCTCCAGTAGACGGACACTGAGACGTAGTAGACTGCATCTGGATGTCTCCCTCCAGTAGACGGACACTGAGACGTAGTAGACTGCATCTGGATGTCTCCCTCCAGTAGGCGGACACTGAGACATAGTAGACTGCATTGGATGTCCATCTCCAGTAGGCGGACACTGAGACGTAGTACACTGCATCTGGATGTCTCCCTCCAGTAGGCGGACACTGAGACGTAGTAGACTGCATGTGGATGTCCATCTCCAGTAGGCGGACACTGAGACGTAGTAGACTGCATCTGGATGTCTCCCTCCAGTAGGCGGACACTGAGACGTAGTAGACTGCATCTGGATGTCTCCCTCCAGTAGGCGGACACTGAGACATAGTAGACTGCATCTGGATGTCCATCTCCAGTAGGCGGACACTGAGACATAGTAGACTGCATCTGGATGTCCATCTCCAGTAGGCGGACACTGAGACATAGTAGACTGCATCTGGATGTCTCCCTCCAGTAGGCGGACACTGAGACGTAGTAGACTGCATCTGGATGTCTCCCTCCAGTAGGCGGACACTGAGACATAGTAGACTGCATCTGGATGTCCATCTCCAGTAGGCGGACACTGAGACATAGTAGACTGCATCTGGATGTCTCCCTCCAGTAGGCGGACACTGAGACGTAGTAGACTGCATCTGGATGTCTCCCTCCAGTAGGCGGACACTGAGACGAAGTAGACTGCATCTGGATGTCTCCCTCCAGTAGGCGGACACTGAGACGTAGTAGACTGCATCTGGATGTCTCCCTCCAGTAGGCGGACACTGAGACGTAGTAGACTGCATCTGGATGTCTCCCTCCAGTAGACGGACACTGAGACGTAGTAGACTGCATCTGGATGTCTCCCTCCAGTAGACGGACACTGAGACGTAGTACACTGCATATGGATGTCTCCCTCCAGTAGGCGGACACTGAGACATAGTAGACTGCATTGGATGTCCATCTCCAGTAGGCGGACACTGAGACGTAGTACACTGCATCTGGATGTCTCCCTCCAGTAGGCGGACACTGAGACGTAGTAGACTGCATGTGGATGTCCATCTCCAGTAGGCGGACACTGAGACGTAGTAGACTGCATCTGGATGTCTCCCTCCAGTAGGCGGACACTGAGACGTAGTAGACTGCATCTGGATGTCTCCCTCCAGTAGGCGGACACTGAGACATAGTAGACTGCATCTGGATGTCCATCTCCAGTAGGCGGACACTGAGACATAGTAGACTGCATCTGGATGTCCATCTCCAGTAGGCGGACACTGAGACATAGTAGACTGCATCTGGATGTCTCCCTCCAGTAGGCGGACACTGAGACGTAGTAGACTGCATCTGGATGTCTCCCTCCAGTAGGCGGACACTGAGACATAGTAGACTGCATCTGGATGTCCATCTCCAGTAGGCGGACACTGAGACATAGTAGACTGCATCTGGATGTCTCCCTCCAGTAGGCGGACACTGAGACGTAGTAGACTGCATCTGGATGTCTCCCTCCAGTAGGCGGACACTGAGACATAGTACACTGCATCTGGATGTCTCCCTCCAGTAGGCGGACACTGAGACGTAGTAGACTGCATCTGGATGTCTCCCTCCAGTAGGCGGACACTGAGACGTAGTAGACTGCATCTGGATGTCTCCCTCCAGTAGGCGGACACTGAGACGTAGTAGACTGCATCTGGATGTCTCCCTCCAGTAGGCGGACACTGAGACGTAGTAGACTGCATCTGGATGTCTCCCTCCAGTAGGCGGACACTGAGACATAGTAGACTGCATCTGGATGTCCATCTCCAGTAGGCGGACACTGAGACATAGTAGACTGCATCTGGATGTCTCCCTCCAGTAGGCGGACACTGAGACGTAGTAGACTGCATCTGGATGTCTCCCTCCAGTAGGCGGACACAGAGACATAGTACACTGAATCTGGATGTCTCCCTCCAGTAGGCGGACACTGAGACGTAGTAGACTGCATCTGGATGTCTCCCTCCAGTAGGCGGACACTGAGACGTACTAGACTGCATCTGGATGTCTCGCTCCAGTAGGCGGACACTGAGACGTAGTAGACTGCATCTGGATGTCTCCCTCCAGTAGGCGGACACTGAGACGTAGTAGACTGCATCTGGATGTCTCCCTCCAGTAGGCGGACACTGAGACGTAGTAGACTGCATCTGGATGTCTCCCTCCAGTAGGCGGACACTGAGACGTAGTACACTGCATCTGGATGTCTCCCTCCAGTAGGCGGACACTGAGACATAGTACACTGCATCTGGATGTCTCCCTCCAGTAGGCGGACACTGAGACATAGTACACTGCATCTGGATGTCTCCCTCCAGTAGGCGGACACTGAGACGTAGTAGATTGCATCTGGATGTCTCCCTCCAGTAGGCGGACACAGACGTAGTAGACTGCATCTGGATGTCCATCTCCAGTAGGCGGACACTGAGACATAGTAGACTGCATCTGGATGTCTCCCTCCAGTAGGCGGACACTGAGACATAGTACAGTGCATCTGGATGTCTCCCTCCAGTAGGCGGACACTGAGGCGTAGTAGACTGCATCTGGATGTCTCCCTCCAGTAGGCGGACACTGAGACGTAGTAGACTGCATCTGGATGTCTCCCTCCAGTAGGCGGACACTGAGACGTAGTAGACTGCATCTGGATGTCTCCCTCCAGTAGGCGGACACTGAGACATAGTAGACTGCATCTGGATGTCCATCTCCAGTAGGCGGACACTGAGACATAGTAGACTGCATCTGGATGTCTCCCTCCAGTAGGCGGACACTGAGACGTAGTAGACTGCATCTGGATGTCTCCCTCCAGTAGGCGGACACTGAGACATAGTACACTGCATCTGGATGTCTCCCTCCAGTAGGCGGACACTGAGACGTAGTAGACTGCATCTGGATGTCTCCCTCCAGTAGGCGGACACAGACGTAGTAGACTGCATCTGGATGTCTCCCTCCAGTAGGCGGACACTGAGACGTAGTAGACTGCATCTGGATGTCTCCCTCCAGTAGGCGGACACTGAGACATAGTAGACTGCATCTGGATGTCCATCTCCAGTAGGCGGACACTGAGACATAGTACACAGCATCTGGATGTCTCCCTCCAGTAGGCGGACACTGAGACGTAGTAGACTGCATCTGGATGTCTCCCTCCAGTAGGCGGACACTGAGACATAGTACACTACATCTGGATGTCTCCCTCCAGTAGGCGGACACTGAGACATAGTACACTACATCTGGATGTCTCCCTCCAGTAGGCGGACACTGAGACGTAGTAGACTACATCTGGATGTCTCCCTCCAGTAGGCGGACACTGAGACGTAGTAGACTACATCTGGATGTCTCCCTCCAGTAGGCGGACACTGAGACGTAGTAGACTGCATCTGGATGTCTCCCTCCAGTAGGCGGACACTGAGACGTAGTAGACTGCATCTGGATGTCTCCCTCCAGTAGGCGGACACTGAGACGTAGTAGACTACATCTGGATGTCTCCCTCCAGTAGGCGGACACTGAGACGTAGTAGACTGCATCTGGATGTCCATCTCCAGTAGGCGGACACTGAGACGTAGTAGACTACATCTGGATGTCTCCCTCCAGTAGGCGGACACTGAGACATAGTAGACTGCATCTGGATGTCTCCCTCCAGTAGGCGGACACTGAGACGTAGTAGACTACATCTGGATGTCTCCCTCCAGTAGGCGGACACTGAGACATAGTAGACTGCATCTGGATGTCTCCCTCCAGTAGGCGGACACTGAGACGTAGTAGACTGCATCTGGATGTCTCCCTCCAGTAGGCGGACACTGAGACGTAGTAGACTGCATCTGGATGTCCATCTCCAGTAGGCGGACACTGAGACGTAGTAGACTGCATCTGGATGTCTCCCTCCAGTAGGAGGACACTGAGACGTAGTAGACTGCATCTGGATGTCTCCCTCCAGTAGGCGGACACTGAGACGTAGTAGACTGCATCTGGATGTCCATCTCCAGTAGGCGGACACTGAGACGTAGTACACTGCATCTGGATGTCCATCTCCAGTAGGCGGACACTGAGACGTAGTAGACTACATCTGGATGTCTCCCTCCAGTAGGCGGACACTGAGACATAGTAGACTGCATCTGGATGTCTCCCTCCAGTAGGCGGACACTGAGACGTAGTAGACTACATCTGGATGTCTCCCTCCAGTAGGCGGACACTGAGACATAGTAGACTGCATCTGGATGTCTCCCTCCAGTAGGCGGACACTGAGACGTAGTAGACTGCATCTGGATGTCTCCCTCCAGTAGGCGGACACTGAGACGTAGTAGACTGCATCTGGATGTCCATCTCCAGTAGGCGGACACTGAGACGTAGTAGACTGCATCTGGATGTCTCCCTCCAGTAGGAGGACACTGAGACGTAGTAGACTGCATCTGGATGTCTCCCTCCAGTAGGCGGACACTGAGACGTAGTAGACTGCATCTGGATGTCCATCTCCAGTAGGCGGACACTGAGACGTAGTACACTGCATCTGGATGTCCATCTCCAGTAGGCGGACACTGAGACGTAGTAGACTACATCTGGATGTCTCCCTCCAGTAGGCGGACAATGAGACATAGTAGACTACATCTGGATGTCTCCCTCCAGTAGGCGGACAATGAGACATAGTAGACTGCATCTGGATGTCTCCCTCCAGTAGGCGGACACTGAGACGTAGTAGACTGCATCTGGATGTCTCCCTCCAGTAGGCGGACACTGAGACGTAGTAGACTGCATCTGGATGTCTCCCTCCAGTAGGCGGACACTGAGACGTAGTAGACTGCATCTGGATGTCTCCCTCCAGTAGGCGGACACTGAGACGAAGTAGACTGCATCTGGATGTCTCCCTCCAGTAGGCGGACACTGAGACATAGTAGACTGCATCTGGATGTCCATCTCCAGTAGGCGGACACTGAGACGCAGTAGACTGCATCTGGATGTCTCCCTCCAGTAGGCGGACACTGAGACATAGTAGACTGCATCTGGATGTCCATCTCCAGTAGGCGGAAACTGAGACGTAGTAGACTGCATCTGGATGTCCATCTCCAGTAGGCGGACACTGAGACGTAGTAGACTGCATCTGGATGTCTCCCTCCAGTAGGCGGACACTGAGACGTAGTAGACTGCATCTGGATGTCCATCTCCAGTAGGCGGACACTGAGACGTAGTAGACTGCATCTGGATGTCTCCCTCCAGTAGGCGGACACTGAGACGTAGTAGACTGCATCTGGATGTCTCCCTCCAGTAGGCGGACACTGAGACGTAGTAGACTGCATCTGGATGTCTCCCTCCAGTAGGCGGACACTGAGACAGACTGCATCTGGATGTCTCCCTCCAGTAGGCGGACACTGAGACGTAGTAGACTGCATCTGGATGTCTCCCTCCAGTAGGCGGACACTGAGACATAGTAGACTGCATCTGGATGTCTCCCTCCAGTAGGCGGACACTGAGACGTAGTAGACTGCATCTGGATGTCCATCTCCAGTAGGCGGACACTGAGACGTAGTAGACTGCATCTGGATGTCTCCCTCCAGTAGGCGGACACTGAGACGTAGTAGACTGCATCTGGATGTCTCCCTCCAGTAGGCGGACACTGAGACGTAGTAGACTGCATCTGGATGTCCATCTCCAGTAGGCGGACACTGAGACGTAGTAGACTGCATCTGGATGTCTCCCTCCAGTAGGCGGACACTGAGACGTAGTAGACTGCATCTGGATGTCTCCCTCCAGTAGGCGGACACTGAGACGTAGTAGACTGCATCTGGATGTCTCCCTCCAGTAGGCGGACACTGAGACATAGTAGACTGCATCTGGATGTCTCCCTCCAGTAGGCGGACACTGAGACGTAGTAGACTGCATCTGGATGTCTCCCTCCAGTAGGCGGACACTGAGACATAGTAGACTGCATCTGGATGTCTCCCTCCAGTAGGCGGACACTGAGACGTAGTAGACTGCATCTGGATGTCCATCTCCAGTAGGCGGACACTGAGACATAGTAGACTGCATCTGGATGTCTCCCTCCAGCAGGCGGACACTGAGACGTAGTAGACTGCATCTGGATGTCTCCCTCCAGTAGGCGGACACTGAGACGTAGTAGACTGCATCTGGATGTCTCCCTCCAGTAGGCGGACACTGAGACATAGTAGACTGCATCTGGATGTCTCCCTCCAGTAGGCGGACACTGAGACGTAGTAGACTACATCTGGATGTCTCCCTCCAGTAGGCGGACACTGAGACATAGTAGACTGCATCTGGATGTCTCCCTCCAGTAGGCGGACACTGAGACGTAGTAGACTGCATCTGGATGTCTCCCTCCAGTAGGCGGACACTGAGACGTAGTAGACTGCATCTGGATGTCCATCTCCAGTAGGCGGACACTGAGACGTAGTAGACTGCATCTGGATGTCTCCCTCCAGTAGGCGGACACTGAGACGTAGTAGACTGCATCTGGATGTCTCCCTCCAGTAGGCGGACACTGAGACGAAGTAGACTGCATCTGGATGTCTCCCTCCAGTAGGCGGACACTGAGACGTAGTAGACTGCATCTGGATGTCTCCCTCCAGTAGGCGGACACTGAGACGTAGTAGACTGCATCTGGATGTCTCCCTCCAGTAGACGGACACTGAGACGTAGTAGACTGCATCTGGATGTCTCCCTCCAGTAGACGGACACTGAGACGTAGTACACTGCATCTGGATGTCTCCCTCCAGTAGGCGGACACTGAGACATAGTAGACTGCATTGGATGTCCATCTCCAGTAGGCGGACACTGAGACGTAGTACACTGCATCTGGATGTCTCCCTCCAGTAGGCGGACACTGAGACGTAGTAGACTGCATGTGGATGTCCATCTCCAGTAGGCGGACACTGAGACGTAGTAGACTGCATCTGGATGTCTCCCTCCAGTAGGCGGACACTGAGACGTAGTAGACTGCATCTGGATGTCTCCCTCCAGTAGGCGGACACTGAGACATAGTAGACTGCATCTGGATGTCCATCTCCAGTAGGCGGACACTGAGACATAGTAGACTGCATCTGGATGTCCATCTCCAGTAGGCGGACACTGAGACATAGTAGACTGCATCTGGATGTCTCCCTCCAGTAGGCGGACACTGAGACGTAGTAGACTGCATCTGGATGTCTCCCTCCAGTAGGCGGACACTGAGACATAGTAGACTGCATCTGGATGTCCATCTCCAGTAGGCGGACACTGAGACATAGTAGACTGCATCTGGATGTCTCCCTCCAGTAGGCGGACACTGAGACGTAGTAGACTGCATCTGGATGTCTCCCTCCAGTAGGCGGACACTGAGACGAAGTAGACTGCATCTGGATGTCTCCCTCCAGTAGGCGGACACTGAGACGTAGTAGACTGCATCTGGATGTCTCCCTCCAGTAGGCGGACACTGAGACGTAGTAGACTGCATCTGGATGTCTCCCTCCAGTAGACGGACACTGAGACGTAGTAGACTGCATCTGGATGTCTCCCTCCAGTAGACGGACACTGAGACGTAGTACACTGCATATGGATGTCTCCCTCCAGTAGGCGGACACTGAGTCATAGTAGACTGCATTGGATGTCCATCTCCAGTAGGCGGACACTGAGACGTAGTACACTGCATCTGGATGTCTCCCTCCAGTAGGCGGACACTGAGACGTAGTAGACTGCATGTGGATGTCCATCTCCAGTAGGCGGACACTGAGACGTAGTAGACTGCATCTGGATGTCTCCCTCCAGTAGGCGGACACTGAGACGTAGTAGACTGCATCTGGATGTCTCCCTCCAGTAGGCGGACACTGAGACATAGTAGACTGCATCTGGATGTCCATCTCCAGTAGGCGGACACTGAGACATAGTAGACTGCATCTGGATGTCCATCTCCAGTAGGCGGACACTGAGACATAGTAGACTGCATCTGGATGTCTCCCTCCAGTAGGCGGACACTGAGACGTAGTAGACTGCATCTGGATGTCTCCCTCCAGTAGGCGGACACTGACACATAGTAGACTGCATCTGGATGTCCATCTCCAGTAGGCGGACACTGAGACATAGTAGACTGCATCTGGATGTCTCCCTCCAGTAGGCGGACACTGAGACGTAGTAGACTGCATCTGGATGTCTCCCTCCAGTAGGCGGACACTGAGACATAGTACACTGCATCTGGATGTCTCCCTCCAGTAGGCGGACACTGAGACGTAGTAGACTGCATCTGGATGTCTCCCTCCAGTAGGCGGACACTGAGACGTAGTAGACTGCATCTGGATGTCTCCCTCCAGTAGGCGGACACTGAGACGTAGTAGACTGCATCTGGATGTCTCCCTCCAGTAGGCGGACACTGAGACGTAGTAGACTGCATCTGGATGTCTCCCTCCAGTAGGCGGACACTGAGACATAGTAGACTGCATCTGGATGTCCATCTCCAGTAGGCGGACACTGAGACATAGTAGACTGCATCTGGATGTCTCCCTCCAGTAGGCGGACACTGAGACGTAGTAGACTGCATCTGGATGTCTCCCTCCAGTAGGCGGACACAGAGACATAGTACACTGAATCTGGATGTCTCCCTCCAGTAGGCGGACACTGAGACGTAGTAGACTGCATCTGGATGTCTCGCTCCAGTAGGCGGACACTGAGACGTACTAGACTGCATCTGGATGTCTCGCTCCAGTAGGCGGACACTGAGACGTAGTAGACTGCATCTGGATGTCTCCCTCCAGTAGGCGGACACTGAGACGTAGTAGACTGCATCTGGATGTCTCCCTCCAGTAGGCGGACACTGAGACGTAGTAGACTGCATCTGGATGTCTCCCTCCAGTAGGCGGACACTGAGACGTAGTACACTGCATCTGGATGTCTCCCTCCAGTAGGCGGACACTGAGACATAGTACACTGCATCTGGATGTCTCCCTCCAGTAGGCGGACACTGAGACATAGTACACTGCATCTGGATGTCTCCCTCCAGTAGGCGGACACTGAGACGTAGTAGATTGCATCTGGATGTCTCCCTCCAGTAGGCGGACACAGACGTAGTAGACTGCATCTGGATGTCCATCTCCAGTAGGCGGACACTGAGACATAGTAGACTGCATCTGGATGTCTCCCTCCAGTAGGCGGACACTGAGACATAGTACAGTGCATCTGGATGTCTCCCTCCAGTAGGAGGACACTGAGGCGTAGTAGACTGCATCTGGATGTCTCCCTCCAGTAGGCGGACACTGAGACGTAGTAGACTGCATCTCGATGTCTCCCTCCAGTAGGCGGACACTGAGACGTAGTAGACTGCATCTGGATGTCTCCCTCCAGTAGGCGGACACTGAGACATAGTAGACTGCATCTGGATGTCCATCTCCAGTAGGCGGACACTGAGACATAGTAGACTGCATCTGGATGTCTCCCTCCAGTAGGCGGACACTGAGACGTAGTAGACTGCATCTGGATGTCTCCCTCCAGTAGGCGGACACTGAGACATAGTACACTGCATCTGGATGTCTCCCTCCAGTAGGCGGACACTGAGACATAGTACACTGCATCTGGATGTCTCCCTCCAGTAGGCGGACACTGAGACGTAGTAGACTGCATCTGGATGTCTCCCTCCAGTAGGCGGACACAGACGTAGTAGACTGCATCTGGATGTCTCCCTCCAGTAGGCGGACACTGAGACGTAGTAGACTGCATCTGGATGTCTCCCTCCAGTAGGCGGACACTGAGACATAGTAGACTGCATCTGGATGTCCATCTCCAGTAGGCGGACACTGAGACATAGTACACAGCATCTGGATGTCTCCCTCCAGTAGGCGGACACTGAGACGTAGTAGACTGCATCTGGATGTCTCCCTCCAGTAGGCGGACACTGAGACATAGTACACTGCATCTGGATGTCTCCCTCCAGTAGGCGGACACTGAGACGTAGTAGACTGCATCTGGATGTCTCCCTCCAGTAGGCGGACACAGACGTAGTAGACTGCATCTGGATGTCCATCTCCAGTAGGCGGACACTGAGACATAGTAGACTGCATCTGGATGTCTCCCTCCAGTAGGCGGACACTGAGACATAGTACAGTGCATCTGGATGTCTCCCTCCAGTAGGCGGACACTGAGACGTAGTAGACTGCATCTGGATGTCTCCCTCCAGTAGGCGGACACTGAGACGTAGTAGACTGCATCTGGATGTCCATCTCCAGTAGACGGACACTGAGACGTAGTAGACTGCATGTGGATGTCCATCTCCAGTAGGCGGACACTGAGACGTAGTAGACTGCATGTGGATGTCCATCTCCAGTAGGAGGACACTGAGAAGTAGTAGACTGCATGTGGATGTCTCCCTCCAGTAGGCGGACACTGAGACGTAGTAGACTGCATCTGGATGTCTCCCTCCAGTAGGCGGACACTGAGACATAGTAGACTGCATCTGGATGTCTCCCTCCAGTAGGCGGACACTGAGACATAGTAGACTGCATCTGGATGTCCATCTCCAGTAGGCGGACACTGAGACGTAGTAGACAGCATCTGGATGTCCATCTCCAGTAGGCGGACACTGAGACGTAGTAGACTACATCTGGATGTCTCCCTCCAGTAGGAGGACACAGACATAGTAGACTGCATCTGGATGTCTCCCTCCAGTAGGCGGACACTGAGACATAGTAGACTGCATCTGGATGTCCATCTCCAGTAGACGGACACTGAGACGTAGTAGACTGCATGTGGATGCCCATCTCCAGTAGGCGGACACTGAGACGTAGTAGACTGCATCTGGATGTCCATCTCCAGTAGGCGGACCCTGAGACGTAGTAGACTGCATCTGGATGTCCATGTCCAGTAGGAGGACACTGAGACATAGTAGACTGCATCTGGATGTCTCCCTCCAGTAGGCGGACACTGAGACGTAGTAGACTGCATCTGGATGTCCATCTCCAGTAGGCAGATACTGAGACGTAGTAGACTGCATCTGGATGTCCATCTCCAGTAGGCGGACACAGAAGTAGTATACTGCATCTGGATGTCCATCTCCAGTAGGCGGACACTGAGACGTAGTAGACTGCATGTGGATGTCCATCTCCAGTAGGAGGACACTGAGATGTAGAAGACTACATCTGGATGTCTCCCTCCAGTAGGCGGACACTGAGACGTAGTAGACTGCATCTGGATGTCTCCCTCCAGTAGGCGGACACTGAGACATAGTAGACTGCATCTGGATGTCCATCTCCAGTAGGCGGACACTGAGACATAGTAGACTGCATCTGGATGTCTCCCTCCAGTAGGCGGACACTGAGACATAGTACACTGCATCTGGATGTCTCCCTCCAGTAGACGGACACTGAGACGTAGTAGACAGCATCTGGATGTCCATCTCCAGTAGGCGGACACTGAGACGTAGTAGACTACATCTGGATGTCTCCCTCCAGTAGGAGGACACTGAGACATAGTAGACTGCATCTGGATGTCCATCTCCAGTAGACGGACACTGAGACGTAGTAGACTGCATGTGGATGCCCATCTCCAGTAGGAGGACACTGAGACATAGTAGACTGCATCTGGATGTCCATGTCCAGTAGGAGGACACTGAGACATAGTAGACTGCATCTGGATGTCTCCCTCCAGTAGGCGAACACTGAGACGTAGTAGACTGCATCTGGATGTCCATCTCCAGTAGGCAGATACTGAGACGTAGTAGACTACACCTGGATGTCTCCCTCCAGTAGGCGGACACTGAGACGTAGTAGACTGCATCTGGATGTCCATCTCCAGTAGGCGGACACAGAAGTAGTAGACTGCATCTGGATGTCCATCTCCAGTAGGCGGACACTGAGAAGTAGTAAACTGCATCTGGATGTCCATCTGCAGTAGGCGGACACTGAGACGTAGTAGACTGCATCTGGATGTCCATCTCCAGTAGACGGACACTGAGACGTAGTAGACTGCATCTGGATGTCTCCCTCCAGTAGGCGAACACTGAGACGTAGTAGACTGCATCTGGATGTCCATCTCCAGTAGACGGACACTGAGACGTAGTAGAGTGCATCTGGATGTCTCCATCCAGTAGGCGAACACTGAGACGTAGTAGAGTGCATCTGGATGTCCATCTCCAGTAGGCGGACACTGAGACGTAGTAGACAGCATCTGGATGTCCATCTCCAGTAGACGGACACTGAGACGTAGTAGACAGCATCTGGATGTCCATCTCCAGTAGACGGACACTGAGACGTAGTAGACAGCATCTGGATGTCCATCTCCAGTAGGCGGACACTGAGACGTAGTAAACTGCATCTGGATGTCCATCTCCAGTAGGCGGACACTGAGATGTAGTAGACTACATGTGGATGTCTCCCTCCAGTAGGCGGACACTGAGACGTAGTAGACTGCATCTGGATGTCCATCTCCAGTAGACGGACACTGAGAAGTAGTAGACTGCATATGGATGTCTCCATCCAGTAGGCGAACACTGAGACGTAGTAGACAGCATCTGGATGTCCATCTCCAGTAGACGGACACTGAGACGTAGTAGACAGCATCTGGATGTCCATCTCCAGTAGGCGGACACTGAGACGTAGTAGACTGCATCTGGATGTCTCCCTCCAGTAGGCGGACACTGAAACGTAGTAGACTGCATCTGGATGTCTCCCTCCAGTAGGAGGACACTGAGACGTAGTAGACTGCATCTGGATGTCTCCCTCCAGTAGGAGGACACTGAGACGTAGTAGACTGCATCTGGATGTCCATCTCCAGTAGACGGACACTGAGACGTAGTAGACAGCATCTGGATGTCCATCTCCAGTAGACGGACACTGAGACGTAGTAGACAGCATCTGGATGTCCATCTCCAGTAGACGGACACTGAGACGTAGTAGACTGCATCAGGATGTCTCCCTCCAGTAGGCGGACACAGACGTAGTAGACAACATCTGGATGTCTCCCTCCAGTAGGCGGACACTGAGACGTAATCGACTACATCTGGATGTCCATCTCAAGTAGGCGGACACTGAGACGTAGTAGACTGCATCAGGATGTCTCCCTCCAGTAGGCGGACACAGACGTAGTAGACTGCATCTGGATGTCCATCTCAAGTAGGCGGACACTGAGACGTAGTAGACTGCATCTGGATGTCCATCTCCAGTAGGCGGACACTGAGACGTAGTAGACTACATCTGGATGTCTCCCTCCAGTAGGCGGACACTGAGACGTAGTAGACTGCATCTGGATGTCTCCCTCCAGTAGGCGGACACTGAGACGTAGTAGACTGCATCTGGATGTCTCCCTCCAGTAGGCGGACACTGAGACGTAGTAGACTGCATCTGGATGTCTCCCTCCAGTAGGCGGACACTGAGACGTAGTAGACTGCATCTGGATGTCTCCCTCCAGTAGGCGGACACTGAGACGTAGTAGACAGCATCTGGATGTCTCCCTCCAGTAGGCGGACACTGAGACGTAGTAGACAGCATCTGGATGTCTCCCTCCAGTAGGCGGACACTGAGACGTAGTAGACAGCATCTGGATGTCTCCCTCCAGTAGGCGGACACTGAGACGTAGTAGACAGCATCTGGATGTCTCCCTCCAGTAGGCGGACACTGAGACGTAGTAGACTGCATCTGGATGTCTCCCTCCAGTAGGCGGACACTGAGAAATAGTAGACTGCATCTGGATGTCTCCCTCCAGTAGGCGGACACTGAGACGTAGTAGACTACATCTGGATGTATCCCTCCAGTAGGCGGACACTGAGACGTAGTAGACTGCATCTGGATGTCCATCTCCAGTAGATGGACACTGAGACGTAGTAGACTACACCTGGATGTCTCCCTCCAGTAGGCGGACACTGAGACGTAGTAGACTACATCTGGATGTCCATCTCCAGTAGGCGGACACTGAGACGTAGTAGACTACATCTGGATGTCCATCTCCAGTAGGCGGACACTGAGACGTAGTAGACTGCATCAGGATGTCTCCCTCCAGTAGGCGGACACAGACGTAGTAGACTACATCTGGATGTCTCCCTCCAGTAGGCGGACACAGACGTAGTAGACTACATCTGGATGTCTCCCACCAGTAGGCGGACACTGAGACGTAGTAGACTACATCTGGATGTCTCCCACCAGTAGGCGGACACTGAGACGTAGTAGACTACATCTGGATGTCCATCTCCAGTAGGCGGACACCGAGACGTAGTAGACAGCATCTGGATGTCCATCTCCAGTAGGCAGACACTGAGACGTAGTAGACTACATCTGGATGTCCATCTCCAGTAGGCGGACACTGAGGCGTAGTAAACTGCATCTGGATGTCTTCCTCCAGTAGGCGGACACTGAGACGTAGTAGACTGCATCTGGATGTCTCCCTCCAGTAGGCGGACACTGAGACGTAGTAGACTGCATCTGGAAGTCTCCCTCCAGTAGGCGGACACTGAGACGTAGTAGACTGCATCTGGAAGTCTCCCTCCAGTAGGCGGACACTGAGACGTAGTAGACTGCATCTGGAAGTCTCCCTCCAGTAGGCGGACACTGAGACGTAGTAGACTGCATCTGGAAGTCTCCCTCCAGTAGGCGGACACTGAGACGTAGTAGACTGCATCTGGAAGTCTCCCTCCAGTAGGCGGACACTGAGACGTAGTAGACTGCATCTGGATGTCTCCCTCCAGTAGGCGGACACTGAGACGTAGTAGACTGCATCTGGATGTCTCCCTCCAGTAGACGGACACTGAGACATAGTACACTGCATCTGGATGTCTCCCTCCAGTAGACGGACACTGAGACGTAGTAGACTGCATCTGGATGTCTCCCTCCAGTAGGCGGACACTGAGACGTAGTAGACTGCATCTGGATGTCTCCCTCCAGTAGGCGGACACTGAGACGTAGTAGACTGCATCTGGATGTCTCCCTCCAGTAGGCGGACACTGAGACGTAGTAGACTGCATCTGGATGTCTCCCTCCAGTAGACGGACACTGAGACATAGTACACTGCATCTGGATGTCTCCCTCCAGTAGACGGACACTGAGACGTAGTAGACTGCATCTGGATGTCTCCCTCCAGTAGGCGGACAATGAGACGTAGTAGACTGCATCTGGATGTCTCCCTCCAGTAGGCGGACACTGAGACATAGTAGACTGCATCTGGATGTCTCCCTCCAGTAGGCGGACACTGAGACGTAGTACACTGCATCTGGATGTCTCCCTCCAGTAGACGGACACTGAGACGTAGTAGACTGCATCTGGATGTCTCCCTCCAGTAGGCGGACACTGAGACATAGTAGACTGCATCTGTATGTCTCCCTCCAGTAGGCGGACACTGAGACGTAGTACACTGCATCTGGATGTCTCCCTCCAGTAGACAGACACTGAGACGTAGTAGACTGCATCTGGATGTCTCCCTCCAGTAGGCGGACACTGAGACGTAGTAGACTGCATCTCGATGTCTCCCTCCAGTAGGCGGACACTGAGGCGTAGTAGACTGCATCTGGATGTCTCCCTCCAGTAGATGGACACTGAGACGTAGTAGACTGCATCTGGATGTCTCCCTCCAGTAGGCGGACACTGAGGCGTAGTAGACTGCATCTGGATGTCTCCCTCCAGTAGGCGGACACTGAGGCGTAGTAGACTGCATCTGGATGTCTCCCTCCAGTAGGCGGACACTGAGACGTAGTAGACTGCATCTGGATGTCTCCCTCCAGTAGGCGGACACTGAGGCGTAGTAGACTGCATCTGGATGTCTCCCTCCAGTAGACGGACACTGAGACGTAGTACACTGCATCTGGATGTCTCCCTCCAGTAGGCGGACACTGAGGCGTAGTAGACTGCATCTGGATGTCTCCCTCCAGTAGGCGGACACTGAGGCGTAGTAGACTGCATCTGGATGTCTCCCTCCAGTAGGCGGACACTGAGACGTAGTAGACTGCATGTGGATGTCCATCTCCAGTAGGAGGACACTGAGATGTAGAAGACTACATCTGGATGTCTCCCTCCAGTAGGCGGACACTGAGACGTAGTAGACTGCATCTGGATGTCTCCCTCCAGTAGGCGGACACTGAGACATAGTAGACTGCATCTGGATGTCCATCTCCAGTAGGCGGACACTGAGACATAGTAGACTGCATCTGGATGTCTCCCTCCAGTAGGCGGACACTGAGACATAGTACACTGCATCTGGATGTCTCCCTCCAGTAGACGGACACTGAGACGTAGTAGACAGCATCTGGATGTCCATCTCCAGTAGGCGGACACTGAGACGTAGTAGACTACATCTGGATGTCTCCCTCCAGTAGGAGGACACTGAGACATAGTAGACTGCATCTGGATGTCCATCTCCAGTAGACGGACACTGAGACGTAGTAGACTGCATGTGGATGCCCATCTCCAGTAGGAGGACACTGAGACATAGTAGACTGCATCTGGATGTCCATGTCCAGTAGGAGGACACTGAGACATAGTAGACTGCATCTGGATGTCTCCCTCCAGTAGGCGAACACTGAGACGTAGTAGACTGCATCTGGATGTCCATCTCCAGTAGGCAGATACTGAGACGTAGTAGACTACACCTGGATGTCTCCCTCCAGTAGGCGGACACTGAGACGTAGTAGACTGCATCTGGATGTCCATCTCCAGTAGGCGGACACAGAAGTAGTAGACTGCATCTGGATGTCCATCTCCAGTAGGCGGACACTGAGAAGTAGTAAACTGCATCTGGATGTCCATCTGCAGTAGGCGGACACTGAGACGTAGTAGACTGCATCTGGATGTCCATCTCCAGTAGACGGACACTGAGACGTAGTAGACTGCATCTGGATGTCTCCCTCCAGTAGGCGAACACTGAGACGTAGTAGACTGCATCTGGATGTCCATCTCCAGTAGACGGACACTGAGACGTAGTAGAGTGCATCTGGATGTCTCCATCCAGTAGGCGAACACTGAGACGTAGTAGAGTGCATCTGGATGTCCATCTCCAGTAGGCGGACACTGAGACGTAGTAGACAGCATCTGGATGTCCATCTCCAGTAGACGGACACTGAGACGTAGTAGACAGCATCTGGATGTCCATCTCCAGTAGACGGACACTGAGACGTAGTAGACAGCATCTGGATGTCCATCTCCAGTAGGCGGACACTGAGACGTAGTAAACTGCATCTGGATGTCCATCTCCAGTAGGCGGACACTGAGATGTAGTAGACTACATGTGGATGTCTCCCTCCAGTAGGCGGACACTGAGACGTAGTAGACTGCATCTGGATGTCCATCTCCAGTAGACGGACACTGAGAAGTAGTAGACTGCATATGGATGTCTCCATCCAGTAGGCGAACACTGAGACGTAGTAGAGTGCATCTGGATGTCCATCTCCAGTAGACGGACACTGAGACGTAGTAGACAGCATCTGGATGTCCATCTCCAGTAGACGGACACTGAGACGTAGTAGACAGCATCTGGATGTCCATCTCCAGTAGGCGGACACTGAGACGTAGTAGACTGCATCTGGATGTCTCCCTCCAGTAGGCGGACACTGAAACGTAGTAGACTGCATCTGGATGTCTCCCTCCAGTAGGAGGACACTGAGACGTAGTAGACTGCATCTGGATGTCTCCCTCCAGTAGGAGGACACTGAGACGTAGTAGACTGCATCTGGATGTCCATCTCCAGTAGACGGACACTGAGACGTAGTAGACAGCATCTGGATGTCCATCTCCAGTAGACGGACACTGAGACGTAGTAGACAGCATCTGGATGTCCATCTCCAGTAGACGGACACTGAGACGTAGTAGACTGCATCAGGATGTCTCCCTCCAGTAGGCGGACACAGACGTAGTAGACAACATCTGGATGTCTCCCTCCAGTAGGCGGACACTGAGACGTAATCGACTACATCTGGATGTCCATCTCAAGTAGGCGGACACTGAGACGTAGTAGACTGCATCAGGATGTCTCCCTCCAGTAGGCGGACACAGACGTAGTAGACTGCATCTGGATGTCCATCTCAAGTAGGCGGACACTGAGACGTAGTAGACTGCATCTGGATGTCCATCTCCAGTAGGCGGACACTGAGACGTAGTAGACTACATCTGGATGTCTCCCTCCAGTAGGCGGACACTGAGACGTAGTAGACTGCATCTGGATGTCTCCCTCCAGTAGGCGGACACTGAGACGTAGTAGACTGCATCTGGATGTCTCCCTCCAGTAGGCGGACACTGAGACGTAGTAGACTGCATCTGGATGTCTCCCTCCAGTAGGCGGACACTGAGACGTAGTAGACTGCATCTGGATGTCTCCCTCCAGTAGGCGGACACTGAGACGTAGTATACAGCATCTGGATGTCTCCCTCCAGTAGGCGGACACTGAGACGTAGTAGACAGCATCTGGATGTCTCCCTCCAGTAGGCGGACACTGAGACGTACTAGACAGCATCTGGATGTCTCCCTCCAGTAGGCGGACACTGAGACGCAGTAGACAGCATCTGGATGTCTCCCTCCAGTAGGCGGACACTGAGACGTAGTAGACTGCATCTGGATGTCTCCCTCCAGTAGGCGGACACTGAGAAATAGTAGACTGCATCTGGATGTCTCCCTCCAGTAGGCGGACACTGAGACGTAGTAGACTACATCTGGATGTATCCCTCCAGTAGGCGGACACTGAGACGTAGTAGACTGCATCTGGATGTCCATCTCCAGTAGATGGACACTGAGACGTAGTAGACTACACCTGGATGTCTCCCTCCAGTAGGCGGACACTGAGACGTAGTAGACTACATCTGGATGTCCATCTCCAGTAGGCGGACACTGAGACGTAGTAGACTACATCTGGATGTCCATCTCCAGTAGGCGGACACTGAGACGTAGTAGACTGCATCAGGATGTCTCCCTCCAGTAGGCGGACACAGACGTAGTAGACTACATCTGGATGTCTCCCTCCAGTAGGCGGACACAGACGTAGTAGACTACATCTGGATGTCTCCCACCAGTAGGCGGACACTGAGACGTAGTAGACTACATCTGGATGTCTCCCACCAGTAGGCGGACACTGAGACGTAGTAGACTACATCTGGATGTCCATCTCCAGTAGGCGGACACCGAGACGTAGTAGACAGCATCTGGATGTCCATCTCCAGTAGGCAGACACTGAGGCGTAGTAAACTGCATCTGGATGTCTTCCTCCAGTAGGCGGACACTGAGACGTAGTAGACTGCATCTGGATGTCTCCCTCCAGTAGGCGGACACTGAGACGTAGTAGACTGCATCTGGATGTCTCCCTCCAGTAGGCGGACACTGAGACGTAGTAGACTGCATCTGGAAGTCTCCCTCCAGTAGGCGGACACTGAGACGTAGTAGACTGCATCTGGAAGTCTCCCTCCAGTAGGCGGACACTGAGACGTAGTAGACTGCATCTGGAAGTCTCCCTCCAGTAGGCGGACACTGAGACGTAGTAGACTGCATCTGGAAGTCTCCCTCCAGTAGGCGGACACTGAGACGTAGTAGACTGCATCTGGAAGTCTCCCTCCAGTAGGCGGACACTGAGACGTAGTAGACTGCATCTGGATGTCTCCCTCCAGTAGGCGGACACTGAGACATAGTACACTGCATCTGGATGTCTCCCTCCAGTAGACGGACACTGAGACATAGTACACTGCATCTGGATGTCTCCCTCCAGTAGACGGACACTGAGACGTAGTAGACTGCATCTGGAGGTCTCCCTCCAGTAGGCGGACAATGAGACGTAGTAGACTGCATCTGGATGTCTCCCTCCAGTAGGCGGACACTGAGACATAGTAGACTGCATCTGGATGTCTCCCTCCAGTAGGCGGACACTGAGACGTAGTACACTGCATCTGGATGTCTCCCTCCAGTAGACGGACACTGAGACGTAGTAGACTGCATCTGGATGTCTCCCTCCAGTAGGCGGACACTGAGACATAGTAGACTGCATCTGTATGTCTCCCTCCAGTAGGCGGACACTGAGACGTAGTACACTGCATCTGGATGTCTCCCTCCAGTAGACAGACACTGAGACGTAGTAGACTGCATCTCGATGTCTCCCTCCAGTAGGCGGACACTGAGGCGTAGTAGACTGCATCTCGATGTCTCCCTCCAGTAGATGGACACTGAGACGTAGTAGACTGCATCTGGATGTCTCCCTCCAGTAGGCGGACACTGAGGCGTAGTAGACTGCATCTGGATGTCTCCCTCCAGTAGGCGGACACTGAGGCGTAGTAGACTGCATCTGGATGTCTCCCTCCAGTAGGCGGACACTGAGACGTAGTAGACTGCATCTGGATGTCTCCCTCCAGTAGGCGGACACTGAGGCGTAGTAGACTGCATCTGGATGTCTCCCTCCAGTAGGCGGACACTGAGACGTAGTAGACTGCATCTGGATGTCTCCCTCCAGTAGGCGGACACTGAGACGTAGTAGACTGCATCTGGATGTCTCCCTCCAGTAGGCGGACACTGAGACATAGTAGACTGCATCTGGATGTCCATCTCCAGTAGGCGGACACTGAGACATAGTACACTGCATCTGGATGTCTCCCTCCAGTAGGCGGACACTGAAACGTAGTAGACTGCATCTGGATGTCTCCCTCCAGTAGGCGGACACTGAGACATAGTAGACTGCATCTGGATGTCTCCCTCCAGTAGGCGGACACTGAGACATAGTAGACTGCATCTGTATGTCTCCCTCCAGTAGGCGGACACTGAGACGTAGTAGACTGCATCTGGATGTCTCCCTCCAGTAGGCGGACACTGAGACGTAGTAGACTGCATCTGTATGTCTCCCTCCAGTAGGCGGACACTGAGACGTAGTAGACTGCATCTGGATGTCTCCCTCCAGTAAGCGGACACTGAGACGTAGTACACTGCATCTGGATGTCTCCCTCCAGTAGACGGACACTGAGACGTAGTAGACTGCATCTGGATGTCTCCCTCCAGTAGGCGGACAGTGAGACGTAGTAGACTGCATTTGGATGTCTCCCTCCAGTAGGCGGACACTGAGACGTAGTAGACTGCATCTGGATGTCTCCCTCCAGTAGGCGGACACTGAGACGTAGTAGACTGCATCTGTATGTCTCCCTCCAGTAGGCGGACACTGAGACGTAGTAGACTGCATCTGGATGTCTCCCTCCAGTAAGCGGACACTGAGACGTAGTAGACTGCATCTGTATGTCTCCCTCCAGTAGGCGGACACTGAGACGTAGTAGACTGCATCTGGATGTCTCCCTCCAGTAGGCGGACACTCCAGAAAACGATGGCAGATCTCATGTTCGCTCTGTTGTCACCATTACAGTCCCTGTCGGTGCACACACCCGAACCTGGTTTTACCGGTGATTTCAGAAGTAAGCCCCAACAGGGACACAGAACACAATGTGAAAGCACTCTAAGAGACACTCCGTCCACCCCACCGCCTCCTCAGCGCTCACCCCCTCCAGGGATATTACACCCTCACCTGGGACTCTGCTTCCCACCATCCTCCCCCACACAGGAAAGGAGGCCAAAGAGAAAGGGAGACTGAGGAGGAGGGGATGGCGGGAGGGGGCGCCGAGGAGGATGGGGGGAGGGGGCGCCGAGGAGAAGGGGAGGCCGCTGATCTGTGGGCTGTCAGTATACACCACACTGCACCCTGCAGAGCAAGGGGTGACCGCCGAGAGACGCTTTGCCATGCAGAGCTGGTAGTGCATTATGCAAGGGGCAATGCAGCGCCTTATCTTTCTGCACATACAAGCTCTGGAATTGCATGCTGCGCCTTGTAGTTCTACAAAGTACTGCACTGATGAGAAGGTGGTTTGATCACTGCTGGCAGCGGACGCCCCGACCACCCCCTGATGTTACTGCATCACTACAAGGGGTACTCATCACCAGGAGCCCTCCACCAAAATGAGCGCACAGAGCCCACCACCGGACACCAGGACAAGACGTGGCACCTGTGCTTACCACGTACTCCATCTCAGCGTCTCACTTCTGCCTGGTCTTCAGCTACCTGCATGTCAGCGACAAGAAGGGGTTTAAGTGCTGGGGGTGCAGATCACTGCCCCCCCAGGGTAGTGTGAAGCACAAGCAGACCCACCCTCCCCCGCCAGCCTGAGATCCCCTCTCCCCCCGCACAGCACTGCTTCTCCACCACTGTTCACACTCACTCCCTGCTTCTCTCCCTCCTTATAACACCCCCCCTATACCTGAGGGGGAGCCCGGACACAGTGGTAATATCAGCAGGGTGTAGGCCGAGGCCTCCTACTGTGCACCACAGGGGTGCCTGCACACGCCACTCATACCCATACATGACAGGAACACCTGCACACCGCCACACACAACACGCGGCCGCCATCTACACCTCTGCCGCCGCCTGTCACACGGCCGCCATCTACACCTCTGCCACCGCCTGTCACACGGCCGCCATCTACACCTCTGCCACCGCCTGTAACACGGCCGCCATCTACACCTCTGCCACCGCCTGTAACACGGCCGCCATCTACACCTCTGCCGCCGCCTGTCACACGGCCGCCATCTACACCTCTGCCACCGCCTGTAACACGGCCGCCATCTACACCTCTGCCACCGCCTGTCACACGGCCGCCATCTACACCTCTGCCACCGCCTGTAACACGGCCGCCATAACACCTCTGCCACCGCCTGTAACACGGCCGCCATCTACACCTCTGCCACCGCCTGTAACACGGCCGCCATCTACACCTCTGCCACCGCCTGTAACACAGCCATCTACACCTCTGCCACCGCCTGTAACACGGCCGCCATCTACACCTCTGCCACCGCCTGTAACACGGCCGCCATCTACACCTCTGCCACCGCCTGTCACACGGCCGCCATCTACACCTCTGCCACCGCCTGTAACACGGCCGCCATCTACACCTCTGCTACCGCCTGAAACACGGCCGCCATCTACACCTCTGCCACCGCCTGTGACACAGCCATCTACACCTCTGCCACCGCCTGTGACACAGCCATCTACACCTCTGCCACCGCCTGTAACACAGCCATCTACACCTCTGCCACCGCCTGTAACACAGCCATCTACATCTCTGCCACCGCCTGTAACACAGCCATCTACATCTCTGCCACCGCCTGTAACACGGCCATCTACATCTCTGCCACCGCCTGTAACACGGCCGCCATCTACATCTCTGCCACCGCCTGTAACACGGCCACCATCTACATTTCTGCCACCACCTGTAACACGGCCGCCATCTACACCTCTGCCACCGCCGGTAACACGGCCGCCATCTACACCTCTGCCACCGCCGGTAACACTGCCGCCATCTACACCTCTGCCACCACCTGAAACACGGCCGCCATCTACACCTCTGCCACCGCCTGTCACACGGCCGCCATCTACACCTCTGCCGCCGCCTGTAACACGGCCGCCATCTACACCTCTGCCACCGCCTGTAACACGGCCGCCATCTACACCTCTGCCACCGCCTGTCACACGGCCGCCATCTACACCTCTGCCACCGCCTGTCACACGGCCGCCATCTACACCTCTGCCACCGCCTGTCACACGGCCGCCATCTACACCTCTGCCACCGCCTGTCACACGGCCGCCATAACACCTCTGCCACCGCCTGTCACACGGCCGCCATAACACCTCTGCCACCGCCTGTCACACGGCCGCCATCTACCTCTCTGCCACCGCCTGTAACACGGCCGCCATCTACACCTCTGCCACCGCCTGTAACACGGCCGCCATCTACACCTCTGCCACCGCCTGTAACACGGCCGCCATCTACACCTCTGCCACCGCCTCTAACACGGCCGCCATCTACACCTCTGCCACCGCCTGTCACACGGCCGCCATCTACACCTCTGCCACCGCCTGTCACACGGCCGCCATCTACACCTCTGCCACCGCCTGTCACACGGCCGCCATCTACACCTCTGCCACCGCCTGTCACACGGCCGCCATCTACACCTCTGCCACCGCCTGTCACACGGCCGCCATCTACACCTCTGCCACCGCCTGTCACACGGCCGCCATCTACACCTCTGCCACCGCCTGTCACACGGCCGCCATCTACACCTCTGCCACCGCCTGTCACACGGCCGCCATCTACACCTCTGCCACCGCCTGTCACACGGCCGCCATCTACACCTCTGCCACCGCCTGTCACACGGCCGCCATCTACACCTCTGCCACCGCCTGTAACACGGCCGCCATCTACACCTCTGCCACCGCCTGAAACACGGCCGCCATCTACACCTCTGCCACCGCCTGAAACACGGCCGCCATCTACACCTCTGCCACCGCCTGTAACACGGCCGCCATCTACACCTCTGCCACCGCCTGAAACACGGCCACCATCTACACCTCTGCCACCGCCTGTAACACGGCCGCCATCTACACCTCTGCCACCGCCTGTAACAAGGCCGCCATCTACACCTCTGCCACCGCCTGTAACACGGCCGCCATCTACACCTCTGCCACCGCCTGTAACACGGCCGCCATCTACACCTCTGCCACCGCCTGAAACACGGCCGCCATCTACACCTCTGCCACCGCCTGTAACACGGCCGCCATCTACACCTCTGCCACCGCCTGTAACACGGCCGCCATCTACACCTCTGCCGCCGCCTGTAACACGGCCGCCATCTACACCTCTGCCGCCGCCTGTCACACGGCCGCCATCACACCTCTGCCGCCGCCTGTCACACGGCCGCCATCACACCTCTGCCCGTTACGCGGCCGCCATCTACACCTCTGCCGCCGCCTGTAACACGGCCGCCATCTACACCTCTGCCGCCGCCTGTAACACGGCTGCCATCTACACCTCTGCCGCCTGTAACACGGCTGCCATCTACACCTCTGCCGCCGCCTGTAACACGGCCGCCATCTACAACTCTGCCACCGCTTGTAACACGGCCGCCATCTACACCTCTGCCACCGCCTGAAACACGGCAGCCATCTACACCTCTGCCACCGCCTGAAACACGGCAGCCATCTACACCTCTGCCACCGCCTGTAACACGGCCGCTATCTACACCTCTGCCACAGCCTGTCACACGGCCGCCACCAACACCTCTGATAACGCCTGTCACAAGGCCGCCATCTACACCTCTGCCACCGCCTGTAACATAGCCACCATCTACATCTCTGCCACCGCCTATAACACAGCCGCCATCTACACCTCTGCCGCCGCCTGTCACACGGCCGCCATCACACCTCTGCCGCCGCCTGTCACACGGCCGCCATCTACACCTCTGCCCGTTACGCGGCCGCCATCTACACCTCTGCCGCCGCCTGTAACACGGCCGCCATCTACACCTCTGCCGCCGCCTGTAACACGGCTGCCATCTACACCTCTGCCGCCGCCTGTAACACGGCCGCCATCTACAACTCTGCCACCGCCTGAAACACGGCCGCCATCTACACCTCTGCCACCGCCTGAAACACGGCAGCCATCTACACCTCTGCCGCCGCCTGTAACACGGCCGCTATCTACACCTCTGCCACAGCCTGTCACACGGCCGCCACCAACACCTCTGATAACGCCTGTCACAAGGCCGCCATCTACACCTCTGCCACCGCCTGTAACACAGCCGCCATCTACACCTCTGATAATGCCTGTAATACAGCCGCCATCTACATCTCTGCCACCGCCAGTAACACAGCCACCATCTACATCTCTGCCACCACATGTAACAGAGTCGCCATCACACATCTGCCGCCTCCTATAACACGGCCGCCATCTACACCTCTGCCGCCGCCTGTAACACGGCCATCTACATCTATATGACAACGCCTGTAACACGGCCGCCATCTGCACCTCGAACAATGCCTGTAACACGGCGGCCATCTGCACCTCTGACGCAGCCTGTAACACGGCGGCCATCTGCACCTCTGACGCAGCCTGTAACACGGCCGCCATCTGCACCTCTGACTCAGCCTGTAACACGGCCGCCATCTGCACCTCTGCCGCAGCCTGTAACACGACCGCCATCTGCACCTCTGACGCAGCCTGTAACACGACCGCCATCTGCACCTCTGACGCAGCCTGTAACACGACCGCCATCTACATCTCTGCCGCCGCCTGTAACACGGCCGCCATCTACATCTCGAACAATGCCTGTAACACGGCCGCCATCTACATCTCGAACAATGCCTGTAACACGGCCGCCATCTACATCTCGAACAATGCCTGTAACACGGCCGCCATCTACATCTCGAACAATGCCTGCAACACGGCCGCCATCTGCACCTCTGCCGCAGCCTGTAACACGACCGCCATCTGCACCTCTGCCGCAGCCTGTAACACGACCGCCATCTACATCTCTGCCGCAGCCTGTAACACGACCGCCATCTGCACCTCTGACGCAGCCTGTAACACGACCGCCATCTACATCTCTGCCGCCGCCTGTAACACGGCCATCATCAACATCTCGAACAATACCTGTAACACGGCCGCCATCTACATCTCTGCCGCAGCCTGTAACACGACCGCCATCTGCACCTCTGACGCAGCCTGTAACACGACCGCCATCTACATCTCTGCCGCCGCCTGTAACACGGCCATCATCAACATCTCGAACAATGCCTGTAACACGGCCGCCATCTACATCTCGAACAATGCCTGTAAGACGGCCGCCATCTACATCTCGAACAATGCCTGTAAGACGGCCGCCATCTACATCTCGAACAATGCCTGTAACACGGCCGCCATCTGCACCTCTGACGCAGCCTGTAACACGACCGCCATCTGCACCTCTGACGCAGCCTGTAACATGAAAGCCATCTACATCTCTGCCACCGCCTGTAACACGACCGCCATCTACATCTCTGCCACCGCCTGTAACACGACCACCATCTACATCTCTGCCGCCGCCTCTAACACGGCCGCCATCTACACCTCTGCCACAGCCTGTCACACGGCCACCATCTACATCTCTGCCACCGCCTGTAACACAGCCGCCATCTACACCTCTGCCACCGCCTGTAACACAGCCGCCATCTACACCTCTGCCACCGCCTGTAACACAGCCGCCATCTACACCTCTGCCACCGCCTGTAACACAGCCGCCATCTACACCTCTGCCACCGCCTGTAACACAGCCGCCATCTACACCTCTGCCACAGCCTGTAACACGGCCACCATCTACATCTCTGCCACTGCCTGTAACACAGCCGCCATCTACACCTCTGCCACCGCCTGTAACACAGCCATCTACACCTCTGCCACCGCCTGTAACACAGCCATCTACACCTCTGCCACCGCCTGTAACACAGCCAACATCTACATCTCTGCCACCGCCTGAAACACAGCCATCTACACCTCTGCCACCGCCTGTAACACAGCCATCTACACCTCTGCCACCGCCTGTAACACAGCCAACATCTACATCTCTGCCACCGCCTGTAACACAGCCGCCATCTACACCTCTGCCACCGCCTGTAACACAGCCGCCATCTACACCTCTGCCACCGCCTGTAACAGCCAACATCTACATCTCTGCCACCGCCTGTAACACAGCCGTCATCTACACCTCTGCCACCGCCGCCATCTACACCTCTGCCACCGCCTGTAACACAGCCGCCATCTACACCTCTGCCACCGCCTGTAACACGGCCGCCATCTACACCTCTTTAACACTGTTATGTCCGTTACACACACCCCTCTTTCGCTTTGAGCTCCTGTCTCCTGTACTGGTCAGGACTGGTGAGACATCAAACATGTAGAGCTCTGCTCTACATCAGTCATCAGTGACTGAATACGGAGGGTGACAGCCTGGCCTGACTAGTCCTGCTCACACAGCTGACTCCTATAGATCAGACTGGAATATGTGGGAAATCTTCTTTCTGAGACCCTTGAAGAAGGAGGGAGAACCAGACACCAGAAATACAGGGTATATACACAGACTAACGCGCATAGGGAGGGGAGCAGTGACGACGGGAGGAGAGGGGGGGGCAGCGACGGGAGGAGAGGGGGGGGGGCGGCGGGAGGAGAGGGGGGGCGGCGGCGACGGGAGGAGAGGGGGGGCGGCGGCGACGGGAGGAGAGGGGGGGGCGGCGGCGACGGGAGGAGAGGGGGGGGCGGCGGCGACGGGAGGAGAGGGGGGGGCGGCGGCGACGGGAGGAGAGGGGGGGGCGGCGGCGACGGGAGGAGAGGGGGGGGCAGCGGCGACGGGAGGAGAGGGGGGGGCAGTGACGGGAGGAGAGGGGGGGGCAGTGACGGGAGGAGAGGGGGGGCAGTGACGGGAGGAGAGGGGGCAGTGACGGGAGGAGAGGGGGGGGCAGTGACGGGAGGAGAGGGGGGCAGTGACGGGAGGAGAGGGGGGGGCAGTGACGGAGGAGAGGGGGGGGCAGTGACGGGAGGAGGAGGGGGGGGCAGTGACGGGAGGAGAGGGGGGGGCAGTGACGGGAGGAGAGGGGGGGCAGTGACGGGAGGAGAGGGGGGGCAGTGACGGGAGGAGAGGGGGGGCAGTGACGGGAGGAGAGGGGGGGGCAGTGACGGGAGGAGAGGGGGGGGCAGTGACGGGAGGAGAGGGGGGGGCAGTGACGGGAGGAGAGGGGGGGGCAGTGACGGGGAGGAGAGGGGGGGCAGTGACGGGAGGAGAGGGGGGGGCAGTGACGGGAGAGAGGGGGGGGGCAGTGACGGGAGGAGAGGGGGGGGCAGTGACGGGAGGAGAGGGGGAGGGCAGTGACGGGAGGAGAGGGGGGGCAGTGACGGGAGGAGAGGGGGGGGCAGTGACGGGAGGAGAGGGGGGGCAGTGACGGGAGGAGAGGGGGGGGCAGTGACGGGAGGAGAGGGGGGGGCAGTGACGGGAGGAGAGGGGGGGGCAGTGACGGGAGGAGAGGGGGGGGCAGTGACGGGAGGAGAGGGGGGGCAGTGACGGGAGGAGAGGGGGGGGCAGTGACGGGAGGAGAGGGGGGGGCAGTGACGGGTTGGATGACGGGAGAGGAGGGGGGGGCAGTGACGGGGGGGGGGGGGGGGGGGGAGAGAGGGGGGGCAGTGACGGGAGGAGAGGGGGGGGCAGTGACGGGAGGAGAGGGGGGGCAGTGACGGGAGGAGAGGGGGGGGCAGTGACGGGAGGAGAGGGGGGGGCAGTGACGGGAGGAGAGGGGGGGGCAGTGACGGGAGGAGAGGGGGGGGCAGTGACGGAGGAGAGGGGGGGGCAGTGACGGGAGGAGAGGGGGGGGCAGTGACGGGAGGAGAGGGGGGGGCAGTGACGGGAGGAGAGGGGGGGGCAGTGACGGGAGGAGAGGGGGGGCAGTGACGGGAGGAGAGGGGGGGGCAGTGACGGGAGGAGAGGGGGGGGCAGTGACGGGAGGAGAGGGGGGGGCAGTGACGGGAGGAGAGGGGGGCAGTGACGGGGAGGAGAGGGGGGGCAGTGACGGGAGGAGAGGGGGGGGCAGTGACGGGAGGAGAGGGGGGGGCAGTGACGGGAGGAGAGGGGGGGGCAGTGACGGGAGGAGAGGGGGGGGCAGTGACGGGAGGAGAGGGGGGGGCAGTGACGGGAGGAGAGGGGGGGGCAGTGACGGGAGGAGAGGGGGGGGCAGTGACGGGAGGAGAGGGGGGGCAGTGACGGGAGGAGAGGGGGGGCAGTGACGGGAGGAGAGGGGGGGCAGTGACGGGAGGAGAGGGGGGCAGTGACGGGAGGAGAGGGGGGGCAGTGACGGGAGGAGAGGGGGGCAGTGACGGGAGGAGAGGGGGGGCAGTGACGGGAGGAGAGGGGGGGCAGTGACGGGAGGAGAGGGGGGGCAGTGACGGGAGGAGAGGGGGGGCAGTGACGGGGAGAGGGGGGGGCAGTGACGGGAGGAGAGGGGGGGGCAGTGACGGGAGGAGAGGGGGGGCAGTGACGGGAGGAGAGGGGGGGCAGTGACGGGAGGAGAGGGGGGGCAGTGACGGGAGGAGAGGGGGGGGCAGTGACGGGAGAGGGGGGGGGCAGTGACGGGAGGAGAGGGGGGGGCAGTGACGGGAGGAGAGGGGGGCAGTGACGGGAGGAGAGGGGGGGCAGTGACGGGAGAGGGGGGGGCAGTGACGGGAGGAGAGGGGGGGGCAGTGACGGGAGGAGAGGGGGGGGCAGTGACGGGAGGAGAGGGGGGGGGCAGTGACGGGAGAGGGGGGGGGCAGTGACGGGAGGAGAGGGGGGGGCAGTGACGGGAGGAGAGGGGGGGGCAGTGACGGGAGGAGAGGGGGGGCAGTGACGGGAGGAGAGGGGGGGCAGTGACGGGAGGAGAGGGGGGGCAGTGACGGGAGGAGAGGGGGGGGCAGTGCTTTGCTGTAGGGGAGTACACCCGGGTTGGGGGGTGACTGACCTTCCCATGGGCTGAGCCCTCCCCTCATACACCCGCACTCACCGGGGCAGCATGGAGCGGGCCGGCCGGGGAGTCACAGGGTCGGAATCTTGAGACAAGAAACTTTCCGTCTTTCTCTAACAGAAAACTTTTCCACTTCCGGCTCCACCTGGGTTACGTCACGGGGGAGGAGCCGCCATCTTGGACAGGATGGTCTCTCAAGCCTCGTTCTAATACCAGACTCCGCCCACCAATGAATCTGGAGCACTGGTTGGCTGAGCCCGCCAGCCAATTACTTAGCCTGGAGCTGAGGTTTGAACGTGAAGCGCGGACGGAACGGTCAGTGAGGGGGAGAGATGTCCGCCAAACACATCTACTATTCCGACAAGTACGACGACGACCGCTACGAGTACCGGTAACCGAGGCTGCGGGGGGTTTTCTGGGGACAACCGCCGGCGCCCGTGGGCTGAGCGCTGGATCTCTGTGTCCCCCCCACGTTCCTTCTCTCTCTGTGTCCCCCCCCCGTTCCTTCTCT